>NW_022989943.1:0-105000 GCF_902827175.1 Gymnodraco acuticeps | reverse complement strand
ACTAGTTTCAGCTCTCAGGAAGTGAAACTCACACACTCGCTGCTACTGAGAGGTGAAATGGCGCAGAAAGGAGTTCAGCTGGACCGGGAGACCTTCTCTTGTTCCATCTGTCTGGATCTACTGAAGGATCCGGTGACTATTCCCTGTGGACACAGCTACTGCATGAAGTGTATTACACAGCACTGGGATGGAGAGCTAATCCACAGCTGCCCTCAGTGCAGGCAGAGCTTCACACCGAGGCCTGTCCTGCTCAGTGGCGTTTTCTCCCGGAGGCCAAGGGAAGCCAGGCTTCCCCTGTTTTTTCGGATTGTAGTTATAATTTAAATAAATAAATAAAAACACTTTGTTTTGTTTCGATAATTCTCCTTTGCTGTGTGTTGCTGCCGGCCCGGCTCTCCCCCCCTTCTCATTGAGTACTTTACAAAGAGTGAAACAGCGCCCCTCTAGATGTTATGGTGAAACAGTAGATTGCACTCACTGTTGCGAGAGGAGGCCAGCTGAATCTGGCTTCCCTTGGTGAAAAAAAAATGGAGGGATTGACCAATCAGATGAGGCCCACGTGATGCCCCTGCCAACCTGTGATTGGTCAGGCCATGCCAAGGGAAGCCAGCCGCCTCTTGCTTCCCTTCAGAGGCGGCTGGCGAATGGCGATTTGATTGGACACTGCCATCCAATCAAATCACATCAACATCAGTTTTAATACTGTAACTGTCATCACCGCCGTTAGAAATTATCAAGCAAATGAAGCATTATGGAGGTTGGAGATTTGGCGTACTTAATCAAACATAACTTTACTAAACTTCCGCTACAGCAGCAACTGAAAATTAAATCAGATGACAGGCCAATGCCCGCACTCGAGCTGTGTGTACACAGAGGAAAAAGGGAGAGAATCGGACGTTCAATGAGGATAATTATGTCCGCACTGAGTGGCTAACTGGAAGCGCTAAACTTCAGCCTCTATTTTGCTGGCCATGTCTTCTTTTTGACAAGGATTCGTGCTCCCTGAACAATCCTTGGGCAACTTCAGGATTCATCAACCTGTCACGGGCAATTGAGAGGCACGGTAAATCCAAAAATCACATAGATTGTGGGATTGTCTGCATTAAATTAATAAGGAGAGAGTTTCAGCTGGAGAGTGCGTGCAGACCTTTCGGTTAGATAACAGGCGTGTGCAAATCCTGCATCTGTGTGATACAAATGTGTGTAAAATGATACCGGGCGCTGTAATCACTCATCTGGTTACGTTATTGACCACCCCCCCCCCCCCCCCCCCCCACCCAAAAAATGGGCTTCCCCTACATTTTTCCCCACGCCACGCTACTGGTCCTGCTGAAGAACACCATGTTAGCAGCTTTAGTGGAGGAGCTGAAGAAGACTGGACCCCCAGCTGCTCCTGCTGATCTCTGCTATGCTGGAGCTGGAGATGTGGCCTGTGATGTCTGCACTGGGAGGAAGCTGAGAGCCTGTAAGTCCTGCCTCGTGTGTCTTATATCGTACTGCGAGAAGCACCTCCAGTCTCATTATAACGTAGCTCAATTAAAAAAGCACAAGCTGGTGGAGCCCTCCAAGAAGCTCCAGGAGAACATCTGCTCTCGTCACGACGAGGTGAAGAAGCTGTTCTGCCGCACTGATCAGCAGAGTATCTGTTCTCTCTGCTCTGTGGACGAACACAAAGGCCACGACACGGTGTCAGCTGCAGCAGAGAGGACTGAGAGGCAGAGAGAGCTGGAGGGGAGTCGACTAAACATCCAGCAGAGGATCCAGGACGGAGAGAAGGAGGTGAAGCTGCTTCAGCAGGAGGTGGAGGCCGTCAATGGCTCTGCTGATAAAGCAGTGGAGGACAGTGAGAAGACGTTCACTGAGCTGATCCGTCTCATGGAGAAGAGAAGCTCTGATGTGAAGCAGCAGCTCAGATCCCAGCAGAAGAGAGAAGTGAGTCGAGTCAGAGAGCTCCAGGAGAAGCTGGAGCAGGAGATGGCTGAGCTGAAGAGGAGAGACGCTGAGCTGAAGCTGCTGTCTCGCACAGAGGATCACAACCAGTTTCTGCTCAGCTACCCCTCACTGCCAGCCCTCAGTGAAGCTACACACTCCTCCAGCATCAACATCCGTCCTCTGAGCTACTTTGAGGACGTGACGGCGGCCCTGTCAGCAGTCAGAGACAAACTACAGGACGTCCTGAGAGAGGAATGGACAAACGTCTCACCGACTGAAGTGGAGGTTTTACTGTCAGCAGCAGAGCCCACCACCAGAGCTGGCTTCTTAACATATTCACAGGAGATCACTCTGGATCCAAACACAGCAGACACACAGCTGGTATTATCTGAGGGGAGCAGAAAAGCAACATACATGAAACAAAAACAGCCTTATTCTCGTCACCCAGACAGATTCACTTTTTGTCCTCAGGTCCTGAGTAGAGAGAGTCTGACTGGACGTTGTTACTGGGAGGTGGAGTGGAGAGGGGGAGGAGTTTATGTAGCAGTCGCATACAAGAATATCAGCAGAGCAGGGGGGGAAAGTTTATTTGGATTCAATGACAAATCTTGGTCCTTAGATTGTGACCAAAACAGTTATTCATTTAATCACAACAGTATCAGCACTCCCGTCTCAGATCCTCTGTCCTCCAGAGTAGGAGTGTACCTGGATCACAGAGCAGGTGTTCTGTCCTTCTACAGCGTCTCTGAAACCATGACTCTCCTCCACAGAGTCCAGACCACGTTCACTCAGCCGCTACATGCTGGAGTTTGGCTTTATTATAAATATGGAGACACAGCTGAGTTTTGTAAACTCAAATAGCCTGAAGTCCTTGGAGGAACTCTTCTACTTCTTAAACTCACCGTGTGTCCTTCAGAGCTGAATGTCCATGTCTTCACTGCAGAGATCAGCTGTCAATCAAACATGATGGGCGGGGCTTCAACATCTTCTCACGAGTTGTTCTGTAGATGTTGGACTTTCTTCCGGCTCCTTCCTGTGTCTGTGTCGCCATGGAGGCTGTCACTGCTCAGGAGGATCCTTGTTCACCTGAACTGATGTGTAAACTTTGCTCTAAATATGTGTTGGATATTTCTTTTGATTCTTGTTG
Source organism: Gymnodraco acuticeps (assembly GCF_902827175.1). Classification (NCBI taxonomy): domain Eukaryota; kingdom Metazoa; phylum Chordata; class Actinopteri; order Perciformes; family Bathydraconidae; genus Gymnodraco; species Gymnodraco acuticeps. Next base: position 101,921 of record NW_022989943.1, on the reverse strand, counting down.
TTGTTTCTCTTGTAGTGCACGAGTCTTCAGAGAGAAAGCAGCACAGCTTCTTTTATTCTACACATTTTATTCTGGTTCTAAAACAACAGAGACATTTATAATCACATGTATTATTCTGACAGATTAAATGTTATTGTTGCCCAAATTAACAAACACATGAGTTCCCAGATGGTTATCACACTTATTTCATCATCACATGTTTATTTAAAATGATATTATGATGACTATATAATGATAACTAGTTGTTGTTGTTGTTGTTGTTGTTGTTGTTGTTGTCCAAATAGAAAGTGGGTACTCTGATGTTTTATAGAACATAACTCATCATGATAATAATCAATAAGTAAATCATGTCTGGTTCTGTTTGAAACAGCTGAGATGAAACACATCATGGTGGAGAAAGAGAAACTGGTCATGAAATCATTGAACACACTTTACTGATGGGATGTGTGATCAAAGGAAATGTTTGGATCATTAATAAAGGTTTGTCTTTCAAAAACAAAAACAGGATGTTCTTCTTGTGTTATGTCCAAGGTGCTACGAAGCTGATGGAGAACATGTGGAAGTGATCTGAGACTAAAACTGAGTTTCCTCCTGAAACAAAGCACAGTGTTCATCCTCACTCAGTCTGACCCCTCCCTCACTGAAACATCTTTGTACGCATAGCTATATATCACAGGAGGGTTGCTTTAATACACATTTACTGTAGTTGTTTAAACCGTTTGAAATGACTGCCAGGAATAAGTGTTTAAAAGGCGGGTAAAGTGTTCCTGCAGCCCCTCCATAACGGTAATAATGATTAGAAATCATTTCCAGGGCAGAAAGCTGTTTTTAAAAGTGAAAAAATGATTTAAAACCGTTTAAAAAGCCATTTGAGTGCAGTTATCATGAGTCCCCACAGGAGGGCGCACCAGCCAAGCGAGCACAGTGCAAAAACAGTCAAAAACACCCTAAAAAAAGGCAAATCAATGGATTTAAAGTGCAGGGAAGCTCCGCAACACACAGGTACATTCCTAGATCCCCACAATAGTGACAACGGTGATTTAAAAACAGCTTTCTGCCTTGGAAATGATTTCTAATCATTATTACCGTTATGGAGGGGCTGCAGGAACACTTTACCCGCCTTGTAAACACTTATTCCTGGATAAAACAATCAATTTATTTCCGCCTGCTTTCCATCAACACTGACAGTCATTTCAAACGGTTTAAACCTTTTCAACTTTTCTTTGAAATATTAAGCTTCATCACTATTTGTCCTACTCTTCCAGTTTCCATTTCACTTTCAAGCTTTCAACAAAGTCAGTGCATTTGAGCTGTAACAATTCTGATTCAAAGCATTTCTCCGCTAAGTTCAGCAGTCGCCATTCAACTGTTACAATATTCCGCTTTTCAGCTAAATTCAGCAACTTGTGCGCAGCTTACAGCATTTGCACGCATTTTCAGCAGGAAATGCATTTCCTAGTTGTGTCTTGTGCCTCTACTGCGACAAGTTTCACAAAACACGTTACTTACAGATAAACAAATATAGCTGCCAGCGTTAAGTGATCACCTCTGACATGCACATTTCACTTCCTGTCTGTTTTTGAACACTGTGATTTGAACTGCATTTATTTATCGTATGAATGCAAATGTATGTACGTAGAACCATATTGCTGTTGCTGTCGATGTGTAGATATACACGGACAGGATTGCTTTTTCATTTTGCTGTACCTGTACAATGACAATAATAGAACAGTCTCCACAACTCAACTTTATTAGCACTTAAATTAATTGTATAAAAACTGATATAATGGAAACATTTTGAAAGCAAATGCAAAGGAAAAATTCTATAAAAATATAACAAATGACTTGAGTATATATATATTGGTATACATTTATTATCTGCAGTGTTTTATTATGTGTGGTATCTCCCAACCTTGGCCTTGTTAATATGTTTCTGGATAGATTTGTACTTTTTATCATAAAGTATATTCAAGTACTTTATTGAATTACAATTGCCATACTCTGTTACAGTAAAAGTCCTGCATAATCTATCTAGATCTAGATCCTAATCTATTTGTTGTTTTGTCTGTCTGAGTGTTTGTCTGACTGCCTTTTGTTTTTGTTATGTTTGTTTCTACTCCTGTTCTTCTCTGTAAAGCGACCTTGGGCCTCATGAAAGGCGCAAAATAAATCCAAGCTATTATTATTAATTATTTTTTATTATATTTATTTTTTATGTAATTTATTTAGTTTTGTTAGTTTTATATTGTTTTTATTACTTAAACATATATATTATTATTTTTATTTTTTTTTAATTAAATTTACTTTATTTTATTTGCGATTAATCAATCAATCAATCAATCAATGTTTATTTATATAGCCCAATATCACAAATGTTACATTTGTCTCAGTGGACTTTACAGTTTGTACAAAATATCAGTATGACAATACGACACCCTCTGTCCTTAGACCCTCACATCGTACAAGGAAAAACTTCCGGAGAAAAACCCACAGTTTAAAGGGAAAAATGGGAGAAACCTCAGGGAGAGCAACAGAGGAGGGATCCCTCTCCCAGGACGGACAGACGTGCAATAGATGCCGTGTGTAAATTGAAAAGATAATACATTTGCAACATAGGTAGTCCAAATGTTTGGAAATGCATGTGTGTATAATAGGAAGATGAATCCACGAGGATATCCATCCAGGACCTATGATCCAGGACCACAGCCACGACTCAAGATCCAGGGCTCGCGATCCAGGACAGAGGAGCGCAGGATCATCCATGACTCCGGATCCCGGCGTATATAGACACCAAAAAGAAAGACATTTGGGGAAGCTGGGTTAATCGGAACATGAGAGTACACAGGTATAGACAGAGAGAAGGAAGAAGTAAGATGTCCCCCGACAAACTAAGCCTATATCAGCAAAACTAGGGGCTGGATCTAATCAGCCCTAACTATAAGCTTTATCAAAAAGGAAGGTCTTAAGCGCACTCTTAAAAACGGATAGGGTGTCTGCCGCCCGAACACAAACTGGAAGCTGATTCCACAAATGTGGAGCTTGATAAGAAAAGGCTCTGGCTCCCATTGTACTTTTAGAGACTCTAGGAACAACCAACAACCCTGCATTCTTGGAACGCAATGCCCTAGTAGGACAGTAGGGTATAATGAGTTCTTTAAGGTAAGATGGCGCCTGCCCATTAAGGGCTTTGTAGGCGAGAAGAAGAATTTTAAATTCTATCCTGTGTTCTATAGGGAGCCAGTGTAAGGCAGCCAGAACAGGAGTAATGTGGTCCCTTTTCCTAACTCTGGTTAGTACACGAGCCGCAGCATTTTGAATCAGCTGAAGCGACTTGACTGACTTCTTGGTACACCCTGATAATAAAGAGTTACAATAATCCAGCCTTGAAGTAACAAATGCATGGACTAGTTTCTCTGCATCGTTTTGAGGCAAGATATGCCTGATTTTTGCAATGTTACGTAGATGGAAGTAGGCGGTCCTTGAAATTGATTTTATGTGGGCGTTAAAGGATAAATCCTGATCAAATATAACACCAAGATTCCTTACAGTCTCAGTGGAGGCCAAATTAATGCCATCCATAGTTAGTATATCCTTAGATAATTTGTTTCGTAGATTCTTCGGGCCAAGTACAATAACTTCAGTTTTGGTCGTGTTTAACATCAAAAAGTTTAAGGTCATCCACGTTTTTAAGTCCTTAAGGCAGTCTTGAATTTTATTTAGATGATTAATTTCATCAGGCTTGATTGATAAATATAGTTGAGTATCATCCGCATAACAATGAAAATGTACAGAATGATTCCTTATAATATTGCCTAACGGAAGCATATATAATGTGAACAAAATAGGTCCGAGCACTGAGCCCTGTGGCACTCCATGGCTAACTTTGGTTTGCGTGGAAGATTCATCATTGACACGTACAAACTGAGAGCGTTCAGATAGATAGGACCTAAACCAGTCTAAAGCAGTTCCCTGTATGCCAACTAAGTGCTCTAGTCTTTGCAATAAGATATCATGGTCGATAGTATCAAATGCAGCACTGAGATCGAGCAAAACAAGAATAGAGACACGTCCCTTGTCAGAGGCTATTAGAATGTCATTTGTGACTTTAACCAGAGCTGTCTCTGTGCTATGATGTGTTCTAAAGCCAGACTGAAAAGCTTCAAATAAATCATTGTTTTTTAAGTAATCACACAACTGTTTTGCGACCGCTTTCTCAAGAATTTTTGAGAGGAACGGAAGATTAGAAATAGGTCTATAGTTGGCTAAAACCTCTGGATCGAGGTTGTGCTTTTTAAGAAGCGGTTTTATCACTGCTACTTTGAATGATTGTGGAACATAGCCTGATAATAAAGACATATTCATAATATTTAATAAATAAGTGCTAATTAATGGAAAAACTTCCTTCAACAGCTTAGTTGGAATTGGGTCTAACATGCACGTTGATGGTTTAGAAGAGAGAATCATTGAATTTAATTGTTCAAGGTTTATGGCTGAAAAGCATTCTAGTTTACTATCTAGTGTAATATTAGAACTTACGTTTCCGGGAGCTGTTGATAACACTATACTGGTCAAAGGCAAGAGGTCATTCATTTTGTTTCTAAGAGTAACAATTTTATCATTAAAAAAGCACATAAAATCATTACTACTGAGTGCTATGGGAATAGAAGGCTCAATCGAGCTATGGCTCTCTGTCAGCCTGGCTACAGTGCTGAAAAGAAATCTTGCATTATTCTTATTCTCATCTATTAATGAAGAGTAGTAGGCTGCTCTCGCTTTACGCAGTGCTTTCTTATATTCATTGAGAGTAATATGCCAAATTAAACGAGATTCTTCAAGTTTAGTAGAACGCCATATCCTTTCAAGTTGTCTCGACTTTTGCTTTATTTTGCGGGTTTCGGCATTATGCCATGGAGCTAGTCTATGTTGTTTTATTTTCTTCTTTTTCAAAGGAGCAACAGAGTCTAATTTTATTCGCAGCGCATCTGTAGCACTATCAACAACATGATCAATTTGGGGTGGTGTACATTTTGTATAAGTTTCCTCCCTTACATGCAGACATGCTATCGAGTTAAGTATTGGTGGAATCTCTTCCTTAAATTTGGCTATAGCACTAACAGATAGGTTTCTGCTGCAGGAGCTTTTGGCTAATGCTTTGTAGTCTAGTAACAGTACTTCAAAAGTTACTAAGAAATGGTCGGATAAAGCAGGATTATGCGGTTCGACTAATAGTTGCTCAATTTCAATACCATAAGTCAGAACAAGGTCGAGAGTGTGATTATAGCAGTGGGTTGGTTTATTTACACTGTTATTTACCAACAGAATCTAATATAGAGTTAAATGCAACAGTAAGGCTATTTTTATCATCGTCAACATGAATATTAAAGTCACCTACGATAATTACTTTATCTGTTTTAAGAACCAAAGTTGATAAAAACTCAGAGAATTCAGATAAGAATTCTGAATAAGGACCTGGTGCACGGTACACTGTAACAAATAAGATTGGCTGCAAAGTTTTCCAGGTCGGACGCGTAAGACTAAAAACGAGACTTTCAAAGGAGGTATAATTTAATTTTGGTTTAGTATTGATAAGTAAACTTGAGTCAAAGATTGCTGCAACTCCACCTCCTCGGCCCGTGCCTCGGGCAATATGAGTATTGATATGGCTGGGTGGAGTGGCCTCATTTATGCTGACATATTCTTCATGTCTCAACCAAGTTTCAGTGAGACAGCATATATCAATATTATAATCTGATATTAAATCATTTACCAATATTGCTTTAGATGCTAGAGATCTTATGTTTAAGAGACCACATTTAATATTCCTGTTTTGTTGCACTGTAGTAGTTGTTACATTTACTTTTATTAGGTTATTATGTATGACACCTCTATTAGGTTTTACCTTAACTTGTCCTTGGGCAGACACACACGATTAATTTGTTTGTGTTTTGGTTTCTTTTTTATATATATATATTAGATTTTTTTTAACTATTATTATTATTTCGTGTCAACAGGCTTTTGATTTGATTTATTAATTAATTATTTTTGTTATATATATTTTTATTTCCTGCCATCATTGCTTCAGCCTCCAGTCCAGCAGGTGGCGCTAATACACCAGGTCGGTTTTGCCAAATTAATTCAACGAAGAAGAAGCAGCTTCTCAGCCAGTATGCTAGCTAACAAACAGCGAAGTGAAGCATAGCCTGTCTTAGCTAGAGCCGCCACCATAACAACGTACTAAAAATGACTTTTCTTACATTCATCCCTTACTTGTTGAGTTAACTAACAACTGTATGGTGCTGCGGTGGTGTGAGACGAGGAGCTAGCCTCGCAGCTAACCTGCTAAAGGACTACTTATAACTGTTAGCCGGTTAGCTGCTAGTTAGCATCCATGGAGAAGAAACCCAACCCTAACATGCTGTAAACAAGACGCTCCAGCTGGTCTTTAATTTGCCCAATTAAAGACAGAATACAACAGAATGACAGGTGAGTGATGGCAACATATTTAAATATAAACTTGGATACACATACACTATACATGCGTTTTAAAGGCAGCAGTTACTAATGAAAACTGTCAAAGCTATGGGCGTATATGGACTGTTGACCAGAGGTAAGAGAATAACTCAGATCTTTACTTGAGTTAAAGTAGAAGTACTCAGATCTTGTACTTGAGTTAAAGTAGAAGTATTGAGGTATTATACTTGAGTAAAAGTAGAAGTACTCAGATCTTGTACTTGAGTAAAAGTAGAAGTACTCAGATAATGTACTTGAATAAAAGTAGAAGTACTCAGATCTTGTACGTGAGTAAAAGTAGAAGTACTCAGATAATGTACTTGAGTAAAATTAGAAGTACTCAGATCTTGTACTTGAGTAAAAGTAGAAGTACCAGAGTGTAGGAATACTCTGTTTCAGTGAAAGTCCTGCATTCAAAATGTTCCTCAAGTAAAAGTAGAAAAGTATTCTCATCAAAATATAGTGAAAGACAGTAAAAGTAGTCGTTGTGCAGATTGGTCCATTTCAGAATAATATATATGATATGTTTTATAATGATTGATCATGAAAGTGTTCTCAAAGCTGGTGAAGGTGCAGCTAGTTTGAATGACTTTGTATACTGCAGGGTAGCTGGTGGATTTACTCCAGGTGGAACTAAAGTCTGATTCAACACTTGATTAGATTTCACATCATTCATCCACATCTGTGAAGTAACTAAAGGTATTCAATACATGTAGTGGAGGAAAAGTACAAGGTAGCATACAATGGATATACTCAACATGTTTTGGCAGAGGTGGGAAGTAACTAAGTAGTGTATTTATACAATCATAACAGTATCATACAGTTGAATAATTGCCCAACTAGAGTCTTGAGTTAGTGTTAGAAGTTCTGTTGGCTGTAAATGTTACTGCTTAAGACTTGAACTCTTTCCACTTGTAGACAAGTTACGAAACAGTCAATCTTATTGGTGTTTGAACCCAAACTATCACGCTCCAGATAGCTTATCAGGGTGTCTCCATGCTGTCTTTTATTTGTAAACAATGTTGTACTGTGCATTGTCACCATTGTCCATGAACAGTTTTTAACTAATAACTCCACCTGTGGTTTTCTCAGAGGATGCCGTCTTGTTGAACGTTCCTGTCATTCGGCAGCTGTACCACTGGGACTGTGGCTTAGCCTGCTCCAGGATGGTGCTGAAGTAAGTGCTCAGAAGAGTTATATTCAACATTTGTTTGCATTATATGACATTATCAGAATCAGAATCAAGTTTAGTGCCAGGTACGTTTACACATACAAGGAATTTGCTTTGGTATCTGGTGGTGTGAACATAAACAATCTCAATAAAATAAGTTGCTAAGTAGGTAATAAGTAAATAAGTATTTTTTAAAGAAACAATTAAGCATTAAAAAAGGATGTTAAAGACAAGTATTTACACCAAATGTAAATCAGAATACCTTTATTATTCCCAAAGAGGGGAAATGTACATGGTATAGCAGAAAAGTGCCAAATAAGTAGCATGCCCCAACTATGCCTAACCCATAGTTGGTGGTTAACATCAAGGAGGAGTGTTATAGTCTGTGAAATGTAACTATACAAATAACCTAAAAGCTAAAAATCGAAAACACTTAGGAGAATGAGTATATGGCAAACTACAGAGTATTATATTTTAAAGTGGAGGGCTGTGCAAAAAGCAGTCGGAGAGTTGAGCATGAACATGGCTCACAGTATTAAGAAACACAATGGGGTTCTTAATAATTACAGACAGTCAACATTAAGTGAAAAAAACACCTCTCGTTTTAAGAAACCTGATCCCACTGTCTTGACATCAAAAGGTCAGATTAAGGCCGTGTTGGAAAGGTTGTTGTTTTCAATGTAAAATGCTAAAGATTACTAGTTACCCTGTTGAGGTAATAAGTAACGTGACTATTTAATAACCTCAACAAAGTTATGGAACTTCATACATATTGTTACTATTGCTTTGAACTGCAGGCAGCGTAAACCTAGCAAACGTACTCAACACCGATTACTGTCAATCTTTATTTAAAAGCGATTCAAAGTATCTTGAATTAAGATTGAAACACACTTACACAAAAACAAGGCGTAATGCGTGATGAAAAAAGTTTGGTTTTATTGTATATGTTGTTCGTTTTACGACAAATCTTAGGCTAAAAAAGGTCTTTTCTGTTTTTAAAGAATCCTTCCTGTGTGAGGCATGAATCAAAATAATTTTATGTCTCTAATTAGACTAAGATGATGTCATTACATGCATGTAACTTCATGGCATTCAGTCGTGTAGCAAATGCAGGCACATGCGTTCCCCATTGCGTTGTAGGATCTCTGGGATGGTCCTCTGTGCATAAAAGAAGAGTATTACGCACCCAGAGAAAAGTGGGGATAATAAGCAGACTACAATTTGAAAACATCCAGCTCTCTTATGTTCCAATGTGCTATATGAATAAACCAACAGTCTTTTTAAACATTGTACATATTGTATTCTAACTGTATTTGTGTCATTGTGTTTTGTACCCATTCATTGGTGTTTTTACATTATCATTCACGTGTGTTGATTTGTGAAATTGGGCTATATAAATACATTTGAATTGAATTGAATTGAACTGTCCATCTTGCAGGTACCTGCACCCAATCAGTGACGAGGAGTTCCAGAGAGCATGCTGGGAGCTGAAGCTGACGGAGAGTGTGTGGACTATCGACCTGGCCTACCTCATGTGCCATCTAGGAATCAAACACTGCTTTTTCACGCAGACTCTGGGTGTTGATAAAGGCTTTAGGAATCAGGTTAGTCTTACTCAGAGATGGCAAAGTACACACATCCTTTACTCAAGTAGAAGTACAGATACTCGTGTTTAAAAATACTCTGGTGAAAGTAGAAGTACTGACTAAACTTCTTTACTCAAGTGAAAGTAAAGAGGCTTTGAAATGTACTTCAGTAAAAAGTACCCATAACTAGCAGCTGCTTTAAAGAGTACCTGACCTCCCTTTATATTAATAGAACAATAATGTCATTGTTAGCTAATGAATGTTTCCATGCTGAACAACGGCAACATGACAACGTTTCCATTGGTCCCTCTTCTTTAGAGAAGACCAGGAAATGATGGATACACGGATCGTGTTCAAATCAATAGGCACGCAATGACTCTAAAGAATAATGATCACGCACCAAACACACATTCAGACTAAAGGAACCAGCTGTTTGGAAAATGAGAGAAGTAGAAAGTACAAGTATTTGTGTTCAAACATGTAAGAAGTAGAAAGTACAGGTATTTGAGTTCAACATGTGAGAAGTAGAAAGTACAGGTATTTGAGTTCAACATGAGAGAAGTAGAAAGTACAGGTATTTGAGTTCAACATGTGAGAAGTAGAAAGTACAGGTATTTGAGTTCAACATGTAAGAAGTAGAAAGTACAGGTATTTGAGTTCAACATGTAAGAAGTAGAAAGTACAGTTATTTGGGTTCAACATGTAAGAAGTAGAAAGTACAGGTATTTGAGTTCAACATGAGAGAAGTAGAAAGTACAGGTATTTGAGTTCAACATGTAAGAAGTAGAAAGTACAGGTATTTGGGTTCAACATGTAAGAAGTAGAAAGTACAGGTATTTGAGTTCAACATGTAAGAAGTAGAAAGTACAGGTATTTGAGTTCAACATGAGAGAAGTAGAAAGTACAGGTATTTGAGTTCAACATGTAAGAAGTAGAAAGTACAGGTATTTGAGTTCAACATGTAAGAAGTAGAAAGTACAGGTATTTGTGTTCAACGTGTGAGAAGTAGAAAGTTCAGGTATTTGAGTTCAACATGTAAGAAGTAGAAAGTACAGGTATTTGAGTTCAACATGTAAGAAGTAGAAGTACAGGTATTTGAGTTCAACATGTAAGAAGTAGAAAGTACAGGTATTTGTGTTCAACATGTAAGAATGTAGAAAGTACAGGTATTTTGAGTTCAACATGTGAGAAGTAGAAAGTACAGGTATTTGTGTTCAACATGTAAGAAGTAGAAAGTACAGGTATTTGTGTTCAACATGTAAGAAGTAGAAAGTACAGGTATTTGTGTTCAACATATAAGAAGTAGAAAGTACAGGTATTTGAGTTCAACATGTAAGAAGTAGAAAGTACAGGTATTTGGGTTCAACATGTAAGAAGTAGAAAGTACAGGTATTTGAGTTCAACATGTGAGAAGTAGAAAGTACAGGTATTTGAGTTCAACATGTGAGAAGTAGAAAGTACAGGTATTTGGGTTCAACATGTAAGAAGTAGAAAGTACAGGTGTTTGTGTTCAACATGTGAGAAGTAGAAAGTACAGGTATTTGGGTTCAACATGTAAGAAGTAGAAAGTACAGGTATTTGTGTTCAACATGTAAGAAGTAGAAAGTACAGGTATTTGGGTTCAACATGTAAGAAGTAGAAAGTACAGGTATTTGGGTTCAACATGTAAGAAGTAGAAAGTACAGGTATTTGGGTTCAACATGTAAGAAGTAGAAAGTACAGGTATTTGAGTTCAACATGTAAGAAGTAGAAAGTACAGGTATTTGAGTTCAACATGTAAGAAGTAGAAAGTACAGGTATTGAGTTCAACATGTAAGAAGTAGAAAGTACAGGTATTTGAGTTCAACATGTAAGAAGTAGAAAGTACAGGTATTTGAGTTCAACATGTGAGAAGTAGAAAGTACAGGTATTTGAGTTCAACATGTAAGAAGTAGAAAGTACAGGTATTTGTGTTCAACATGTAAGAAGTAGAAAGTACAGGTATTTGGGTTCAACATGTAAGAAGTAGAAAGTACAGGTATTGTGTTCAACATGTAAGAAGTAGAAAGTACAGGTATTTTGGTTCAACATGTGAGAAGTAGAAAGTTCAGGTATTTGAGTTCAACATGTAAGAAGTAGAAAGTTCAGGTATTTGAGTTCAACATGTAAGAAGTAGAAAGTACAGGTATTTGAGTTCAACATGTAAGAAGTAGAAAGTACAGGTATTTGAGTTCAACATGTAAGAAGTAGAAAGTACAGGTATTTGAGTTCAACATGTAAGAAGTAGAAAGTACAGGTATTTGAGTTCAACATGTGAGAAGTAGAAGTTCAGGTATTTGAGTTCAACATGTAAGAAGTAGAAAGTACAGGTATTTGGGGTTCAACATGTGAGAAGTAGAAAGTTCAGGTATTTGAGTTCAACATGTAAGAAGTAGAAAGTACAGGTATTTGGGTTCAACATGTAAGAAGTAGAAAGTACAGGTATTTGAGTTCAACATGTGAGAAGTAGAAAGTACAGGTATTTGGGTTCAACATGTGAGAAGTAGAAAGTTCAGGTATTTGTGTTCAACATGTAAGAAGTAGAAAGTACAGGTATTTGAGTTCAACATGTAAGAAGTAGAAAGTACAGGTATTTGGGTTCAACATGTAAGAAGTAGAAAGTACAGGTATTTGGGTTCAACATGTAAGAAGTAGAAAGTACAGGTATTTGTGTTCAACATGTAAGAAGTAGAAAGTACAGGTATTTGGGTTCAACATGTGAGAAGTAGAAAGTTCAGGTATTTGAGTTCAACATGTAAGAAGTAGAAAGTACAGGTATTTGAGTTCAACATGTAAGAAGTAGAAAGTACAGGTATTTGGGTTCAACATGTAAGAAGTAGAAAGTACAGGTATTTGTGTTCAACATGTTGAGAAGTAGAAAGTACAGGTATTTGGGTTCAACATGTGAGAAGTAGAAAGTTCAGGGTATTTGAGTTCAACATGTAAGAAGTAGAAAGTACAGGTATTTGTGTTCAACATGTAAGAAGTAGAAAGTACAGGTATTTGTGTTCTACATGTAAGAAGTAGAAAGTACAGGTATTTGTGTTCAACATGTAAGAAGTAGAAAGTACAGGTATTTGAGTTCAACATGTGAGAAGTAGAAAGTTCAGGTATTTGAGTTCAACATGTAAGAAGTAGAAAGTACAGGTATTTGGGTTCAACATGTAGAGAAGTAGAAAGTTACAGGGTATTTGAGTTCAACATGTAAGAAGTAGAAAGTACAGGTATTTGAGTTCAACATGTAAGAAGTAGAAAGTTCAGGTATTTGAGTTCAACACTGTAAGAAGTAGAAAGTACAGGTATTGAGTTCAACATGTAAGAAGTAGAAAGTACAGGTATTTGAGTTCAACATGTAGAGAAGTAGAAAGTACAGGTATTTGAGTTCAACATGTAAGAAGTAGAAAGTACAGGTATTTGAGTTCAACATGTGAGAAGTAGAAAGTACAGGTATTTGTGTTCACATGAGAGAAGTAGAAAGTACAGGTATTTGAGTTCAACATGTGAGAAGTAGGAAAGTACAGGTATTGAGTTCAACATGTAAGAAGTAGAAAGTACAGGTATTTGAGTTCAACATGTAAGAAGTAGAAAGTACAGGTATTTGGGTTCAACATGTAAGAAGTAGAAAGTACAGGTATTTGAGTTCAACATGAGAGAAGTAGAAAGTACAGGTATTTGAGTTCAACATGTAAGAAGTAGAAAGTACAGGTATTTGGGTTCAACATGTAAGAAGTAGAAAGTACAGGTATTTGAGTTCAACATGTAAGAAGTAGAAAGTACAGGTATTTGAGTTCAACATGAGAGAAGTAGAAAAGTACAGGTATTTGAGTTCAACATGTAAGAAGTAGAAAGTACAGGTATTTGAGTTCAACATGTAAGAAGTAGAAAGTACAGGTATTTGGGTTCAACAAGTAAGAAGTTAGAAAGTACAGGTATTTGTGTTCAACCGTGTGAAGTAGAAAGTACAGGTATTTGGTGTTCAACAGTGTGAAAGTAGAAAGTACAGGTATTTGAGTTCAACATGAGAGAAGTAGAAAGTACAGGTATTTGAGTTCAACATGTAAGAAGTAGAAAGTACAGGTATTTGAGTTCAACATGTAGAAGTAGAAAGTACAGGTATTTGTGTTCAACATGTAAGAAGTAGAAAGTACAGGTATTTGGTTCAACAATGTAAAGTAGAAAGCAGGTATTTGAGTTCAACATGTGAGAAGTAGAAAGTACAGGTATTTGTGTTCAACATGTAGAAGTAGAAAGTACAGGTATTTGAGTTCAACATGTAAGAAGTAGAAAGTACAGGTATTTGGTTCAACATTAAGAAGTAGAAAGTACAGGTATTTGAGTTCAACATGTAAGAAGTAGAAAGTAAGGGTATTTGGGTTCAACATGTAAGAAGTAGAAAGTACAGGTATTTTGAGTTCAACATGTAAGAAGTAGAAAGTACATATTGGGTTCAAACATGTGAGAAGTAGAAAGTACAGGTATTTGGTTCAACATGTAAGAAGTAGAAAGTACAGGTGTTTGTGTTCAACATGTGAGAAGTAGAAAAGTACAGGTATTTGGGTTCAACATGTAAGAAGTAGAAAGTACAGGTATTTGTGTTCAACATGTTAAGAAGTAGAAAGTACAGGTAATTTGGGTCTCAACATGTAAGAAGTAGAAGTACAGGTATTTGGGTTCAACATGTAAGAAGTAGAAAGTACAGGTATTTGGGTTCAACACTGTAAGAAGTAGAAAGTACAGGTATTTGAGTTCAACATGTAAGAAGTAGAAAGTACAGGTATTGAGTTCAACATGTAAGAAGTAGAAAGTACAAGGTATTTGAGTTCAACATGTAAGAAGTAGAAAGTACAGGTATTGAGTTCAACATGTAAGAAGTAGAAAGTACAGGTATTTGAGTTCAACATGTGAGAAGTAGAAGTACAGGTATTTGGGTTCAACATGTAAGAAGTAGAAAGTACAGGTATTTGTGTTCAACATGTAAGAAGTAGAAGAAAGTACAGGTATTTGGGTTCAACATGTAAGAAGTAGAAAGTACAGGTATTTGGCTTTTCAACATGTAAGAAGTAGAAAGTACAGGTATTTGGGTTTCAACATGTAAGAAGTAGAAAGTACAGGTATTTGAGTTTCAACATGTAAGAAGTAGAAAGTACAGGTATTTGAGTTCAACATGTAAGGAAGTAGAAAGTACAGGTATTTGAGTTCAACATGTAAGAAGTAGAAAGTACAGGTATTTGAGTTTCAACATGTAGAAGTAGAAAGTACAGGTATTTGAGTTCAACATGTAGAGAAGTAGAAAGTACAGGTATTTGGTTTCAACATGTAAGAAGTAGAAAGTACAGGTATTTGTGTTCAACATGTAAGAAGTAGAAAAGTACAGGTAATTTGGGTTCAACATGTAAGAAGTAGAAAGTACAGGTATTTGTGTTCAACATGTAAGAAGTAGAAAGTACAGGTATTTGGGTTCAACATGTGAGAAGTAGAAAGTTCAGGTATTTGAGTTCAACATGTAAGAAGTAGAAAGTTCAGGTATTTGAGTTCAACATGTAAGAAGTAGAAAGTACAGGTATTGAGTTCAACATGTAAGAAGTAGAAAGTACAGGTATTTGAGTTCAACATGTAAGAAGTAGAAAGTACAGGTATTTGAGTTCAACATGTGAGAAGTAGAAAGTACAGGTATTTGAGTTCAACATGTGAGAAGTAGAAAGTTCAGGTATTTGAGTTCAACATGTAAGAAGTAGAAAGTACAGGTATTTGGGTTCAACATGTGAGAAGTAGAAAGTTCAGGTATTTGAGTTCAACATGTAAGAAGTAGAAAGTACAGGTATTTGGGTTCAACATGTAAGAAGTAGAAAGTACAGGTATTTGAGTTCAACATGTGAGAAGTAGAAAGTACAGGTATTTGGGTTCAACATGTGAGAAGTAGAAAGTTCAGGTATTTGTGTTCAACATGTAAGAAGTAGAAAGTACAGGTATTTGAGTTCAACATGTAAGAAGTAGAAAGTACAGGTATTTGGGGTTCAACATGTAAGAAGTAGAAAGTACAGGTATTTGGGTTCAACATGTAAGAAGTAGAAAGTACAGGTATTTGTGTTCAACATGTGAGAAGTAGAAAGTACAGGTATTTGGGTTCAACATGTGAGAAGTAGAAAGTTCAGGTATTGAGTTCAACATGTAAGAAGTAGAAAGTACAGGTATTTGTGTTCAACATGTGAGAAGTAGAAAGTACAGGTATTTGGGTTCAACATGTGAGAAGTAGAAAGTTCAGGTATTTGAGTTCAACATGTAAGAAGTAGAAAGTACAGGTATTTGAGTTCAACATGTAAGAAGTAGAAAGTACAGGTATTTGGGTTCAACATGTAAGAAGTAGAAAGTACAGGTATTTGTGTTCAACATGTAAGAAGTAGAAAGTACAGGTATTTGTGTTCAACATGTAAGAAGTAGAAAGTTCAGGTATTTGAGTTCAACATGTAAGAAGTAGAAAGTACAGGTATTTGAGTTCAACATGTGAGAAGTAGAAAGTACAGGTATTTGATGTTCAACATGTAGAAGTAGAAAGTACAGGTATTTGTGTTCAACATGAAGAAGTAGAAAGTACAGGTATTTGGTGTTCAACATGTCAGAAGTAGAAAGTACAGGTATTTGTGTTCAACATGTAAGAAGTAGAAAGTACAGGTATTTGGGTTCAACATGTGAGAAGTAGAAAGTTCAGGTATTTGAGTTCAACATGTAAGAAGTAGAAAGTTCAGGTATTTGAGTTCAACATGTAAGAAGTAGAAAGTACAGGTATTTGAGTTCAACATGTAAGAAGTAGAAAGTACAGGTATTTGAGTTCAACATGTAAGAAGTAGAAAGTACAGGTATTTGAGTTCAACATGTAAGAAGTAGAAAGTACAGGTATTTGAGTTCAACATGTAAGAAGTAGAAAGTACAGGTATTTGAGATTCAACATGTGAGAAGTAGAAAGTTCAGGTATTTGAGTTCAACATGTAAGAAGTAGAAAGTACAGGTATTTGGGTTCAACATGTGAGAAGTAGAAAGTTCAGGTATTTGAGTTCAACATGTAAGAAGTAGAAAGTACAGGTATTTGGGTTCAACATGTAAGAAGTAGAAAGTACAGGTATTTGAGTTCAAACATTGTGAGAAGTAGAAAGTACAGGTATTTGGGTTCAACATGTGAGAAGTAGAAAGTTCAGGTATTTGTGTTCAACATGTAAGAAGTAGAAAGTACAGGTATTTGAGTTCAACATGTAAGAAGTAGAAAGTACAGGTATTTGGGTTCAACATGTAAGAAGTAGAAAGTACAGGTATTTGGGTTCAACATGTAAGAAGTAGAAAGTACAGGTATTTGTGTTCAACATGTAAGGTAGTAGAAAGTACAGGTATTTGGGTTCAACATGTGAGAAGTAGGAAAGTTCAGGTATTTGAGTTCAAACATGTAAGAAGTAGAAAGTACAGGTAATTTGAGTTCAACATGTAAGAAGTAGAAAGTACAGGTATTTGGGGTTCAACATGTAAGAAGTAGAAAGTACAGGTATTTGTGTTCAACATGTAAGAAGTAGAAAGTACAGGTATTTGGGTTCAACATGTGAGAAGTAGAAAGTTTCAGGTATTGAGTTCAACATGTAAGAAGTAGAAAGTACAGGTATTTGAGTTCAACATGTAAGAAGTAGAAAGTACAGGTATTTGGGTTCAACATGTAAGAAGTAGAAAGTACAGGTATTTGAGTTCAACATGTGAGAAGTAGAAAGTTCAGGTATTTGAGTTCAACATGTAAGAAGTAGAAAGTACAGGTATTTGGGTTCAACATGTGAGAAGTAGAAAGTTCAGGTATTTGAGTTCAACATGTAAGAAGTAGAAAGTACAGGTATTTGAGTTCAACATGTAAGAAGTAGAAAGTTCAGGTATTTGAGTTCAACATGTAAGAAGTAGAAAGTACAGGTATTTGAGTTCAACATGTAAGAAGTAGAAAGTACAGGTATTTGAGTTCAACATGTAAGAAGTAGAAAGTACAGGTATTTGAGTTCAACATGTAAGAAGTAGAAAGTACAGGTATTTGAGTTCAACATGTGAGAAGTAGAAAGTACAGGTATTTGAGTTCAACATGAGAGAAGTAGAAAGTACAGGTATTTGAGTTCAACATGTGAGAAGTAGAAAGTACAGGTATTTGAGTTCAACATGTAAGAAGTAGAAAGTACAGGTATTTGAGTTCAACATGTAAGAAGTAGAAAGTACAGGTATTTGGGTTCAACATGTAAGAAGTAGAAAGTACAGGTATTTGAGTTCAACATGAGAGAAGTAGAAAGTACAGGTATTTGAGTTCAACATGTAAGAAGTAGAAAGTACAGGTATTTGGGTTCAACATGTAAGAAGTAGAAAGTACAGGTATTTGAGTTCAACATGTAAGAAGTAGAAAGTACAGGTATTTGAGTTCAACATGAGAGAAGTAGAAAGTACAGGTATTTGAGTTCAACATGTAAGAAGTAGAAAGTACAGGTATTTGAGTTCAACATGTAAGAAGTAGAAAGTACAGGTATTTGAGTTCAACATGTAAGAAGTAGAAAGTACAGGTATTTGTGTTCAACGTGTGAGAAGTGAGAAGAAAGTACAGGTATTTGTGTTCAACGTGTGAGAAGTAGAAAAGTACAGGTATTTGAGTTCAACATGAGAGAAGTAGAAAGTACAGGTATTTGAGTTTCAACATGTAAGAAGTAGAAAGTACAGGTATTTGAGTTTCAACATGTAAGAAGTAGAAAGTACAGGTATTTGTGTTCAACATGTAAGAAGTAGAAAGTTCAGGTATTTGAGTTCAACATGTAAGAAGTAGAAAGTACAGGTATGAGTTCAACATGTAAGAAGTAGAAAGTTCAGGTATTTGAGTTCAACATGTAAGAAGTAGAAAGTACAGGTATTTGTGTTCAACATGTAAGAAGTAGAAAGTATAGGTATTTGGGTTCAACATGTAAGAAGTAGAAAGTACAGGTATTTGAGTTCAACATGTAAGAAGTAGAAAGTACAGGTATTTGAGTTCAACATGTAAGAAGTAGAAAGTACAGGTATTTGAGTTCAACATGTAAGAAGTAGAAAGTACAGGTATTTGAGTTCAACATGTGAGAAGTTGAAAGTACAGGTATTTGAGTTCAACATGTAAGAAGTAGAAAGTACAGGTATTTGAGTTCAACATGTAAGAAGTAGAAAGTACAGGTATTTGAGTTCAACATGTGAGAAGTAGAAAGTTCAGGTATTTGTGTTCAACATGTAAGAAGTAGAAAGTACAGGTATTTGGGTTCAACATGTAAGAAGTAGAAAGTACAGGTATTTGAGTTCAACATGTGAGAAGTAGAAAGTACAGGTATTTGAGTTCAACATGTAAGAAGTAGAAAGTACAGGTATTTGAGTTCAACATGTGAGAAGTAGAAAGTACAGGTATTTGAGTTCAACATGTAAGAAGTAGAAAGTACAGGTATTTGAGTTCAACATGTAAGAAGTAGAAAGTACAGGTATTTGAGTTCAACATGTAAGAAGTAGAAAGTACAGGTATTTGAGTTCAACATGTGAGAAGTAGAAAGTTCAGGTATTTGAGTTCAACATGTAAGAAGTAGAAAGTACAGGTATTTGTGTTCAACATGTAAGAAGTAGAAAGTATAGGTATTTGGGTTCAACATGTAAGAAGTAGAAAGTACAGGTATTTGAGTTCAACATGTAAGAAGTAGAAAGTACAGGTATTTGAGTTCAACATGTAAGAAGTAGAAAGTACAGGTATTTGAGTTCAACATGTGAGAAGTTGAAAGTACAGGTATTTGAGTTCAACATATAAGAAGTAGAAAGTACAGGTATTTGAGTTCAACATGTGAGAAGTAGAAAGTACAGGTATTTGAGTTCAACATGAGAGAAGTAGAAAGTACAGGTATTTGAGTTCAACATGTGAGAAGTAGAAAGTACAGGTATTTGAGTTCAACATGTAAGAAGTAGAAAGTACAGGTATTTGAGTTCAACATGTAAGAAGTAGAAAGTACAGGTATTTGGGTTCAACATGTAAGAAGTAGAAAGTACAGGTATTTGAGTTCAACATGAGAGAAGTAGAAAGTACAGGTATTTGAGTTCAACATGTAAGAAGTAGAAAGTACAGGTATTTGGGTTCAACATGTAAGAAGTAGAAAGTACAGGTATTTGAGTTCAACATGTAAGAAGTAGAAAGTACAGGTATTTGAGTTCAACATGAGAGAAGTAGAAAGTACAGGTATTTGAGTTCAACATGTAAGAAGTAGAAAGTACAGGTATTTGAGTTCAACATGTAAGAAGTAGAAAGTACAGGTATTTGAGTTCAACATGTAAGAAGTAGAAAGTACAGGTATTTGTGTTCAACGTGTGAGAAGTAGAAAGTACAGGTATTTGTGTTCAACGTGTGAGAAGTAGAAAGTACAGGTATTTGAGTTCAACATGAGAGAAGTAGAAAGTACAGGTATTTGAGTTCAACATGTAAGAAGTAGAAAGTACAGGTATTTGAGTTCAACATGTAAGAAGTAGAAAGTACAGGTATTTGTGTTCAACATGTAAGAAGTAGAAAGTTCAGGTATTTGAGTTCAACATGTAAGAAGTAGAAAGTACAGGTATGAGTTCAACATGTAAG
Organism: Gymnodraco acuticeps; assembly: GCF_902827175.1. Lineage (NCBI taxonomy): Eukaryota > Metazoa > Chordata > Actinopteri > Perciformes > Bathydraconidae > Gymnodraco > Gymnodraco acuticeps. Next base: position 82,012 of record NW_022989943.1, on the reverse strand, counting down.
AAGTAGAAAGTTCAGGTATTTGAGTTCAACATGTAAGAAGTAGAAAGTACAGGTATTTGTGTTCAACATGTAAGAAGTAGAAAGTATAGGTATTTGGGTTCAACATGTAAGAAGTAGAAAGTACAGGTATTTGAGTTCAACATGTAAGAAGTAGAAAGTACAGGTATTTGAGTTCAACATGTAAGAAGTAGAAAGTACAGGTATTTGAGTTCAACATGTAAGAAGTAGAAAGTACAGGTATTTGAGTTCAACATGTGAGAAGTTGAAAGTACAGGTATTTGAGTTCAACATGTAAGAAGTAGAAAGTACAGGTATTTGAGTTCAACATGTAAGAAGTAGAAAGTACAGGTATTTGAGTTCAACATGTGAGAAGTAGAAAGTTCAGGTATTTGTGTTCAACATGTAAGAAGTAGAAAGTACAGGTATTTGGGTTCAACATGTAAGAAGTAGAAAGTACAGGTATTTGAGTTCAACATGTGAGAAGTAGAAAGTACAGGTATTTGAGTTCAACATGTAAGAAGTAGAAAGTACAGGTATTTGAGTTCAACATGTGAGAAGTAGAAAGTACAGGTATTTGAGTTCAACATGTAAGAAGTAGAAAGTACAGGTATTTGAGTTCAACATGTAAGAAGTAGAAAGTACAGGTATTTGAGTTCAACATGTAAGAAGTAGAAAGTACAGGTATTTGAGTTCAACATGTGAGAAGTAGAAAGTTCAGGTATTTGAGTTCAACATGTAAGAAGTAGAAAGTACAGGTATTTGTGTTCAACATGTAAGAAGTAGAAAGTATAGGTATTTGGGTTCAACATGTAAGAAGTAGAAAGTACAGGTATTTGAGTTCAACATGTAAGAAGTAGAAAGTACAGGTATTTGAGTTCAACATGTAAGAAGTAGAAAGTACAGGTATTTGAGTTCAACATGTGAGAAGTTGAAAGTACAGGTATTTGAGTTCAACATATAAGAAGTAGAAAGTACAGGTATTTGAGTTCAACATATAAGAAGTAGAAAGTACAGGTATTTGAGTTCAACATGTAAGAAGTAGAAAGTACAGGTATTTGAGTTCAACATATAAGAAGTAGAAAGTACAGGTATTTGAGTTCAACATGTAAGAAGTAGAAAGTACAGGTATTTGAGTTCAACATGTAAGAAGTAGAAAGTACAGGTATTTGTGTTCAACATGTAAGAAGTGGAAAGTACAGGTATTTGAGTTCAACATGTAAGAAGTAGAAAGTACAGGTATTTGAGTTCAACATGTAAGAAGTAGAAAGTACAGGTATTTGGGTTCAACATGTAAGAAGTAGAAAGTTCAGGTATTTGGGTTCAACATGTAAGAAGTAGAAAGTACAGGTATTTGAGTTCAACATGTGAGAAGTAGAAAGTTCAGGTATTTGAGTTCAACATGTAAGAAGTAGAAAGTACAGGTATTTGAGTTCAACATGTAAGAAGTAGAAAGTACAGGTATTTGAGTTCAACATGTAAGAAGTAGAAAGTACAGGTATTTGGGTTCAACATGTAAGAAGTAGAAAGTACAGGTATTTGGGTTCAACATGTAAGAAGTAGAAAGTACAGGTATTTGAGTTCAACATGTAAGAAGTAGAAAGTACAGGTATTTGGGTTCAACATGTGAGAAGTAGAAAGTACAGGTATTTGTGTTCAACATGTGAGAAGTAGAAAGTACAGGTATTTGTGTTCAACATGTAAGAAGTAGAAAGTACAGGTATTTGAGTTCAACATGTAAGAAGTAGAAAGTACAGGTATTTGAGTTCAACATGTGAGAAGTAGAAAGTACAGGTATTTGGGTTCAACATGTAAGAAGTAGAAAGTACAGATATTTGGGTTCAAAGTAAAAAGTGGTCAGAAAAGTAAGTAGTGGAGTAAAGTACTGATACCAGAAAAATGTACTTAATTACAGTAACAAAGTATTTGTGCTCCGATACTTCCACCTCTGGTCTTATCTATCAGTCATGCCCTTTAACCACATTCAGAAGTGTATCGTTCTTTGTGTGCGATTAATGTCTCTGTTGTCTTTTGGATGGTTTGTAGAACTTCTATAAGAAACACTTTGATACAGAAGAAGACCGAGTGAATGAGCTTTTCCTTAAAGCGGAGAGCAAAGGTGTCACGGTGAAGAAATGGTGAGTTGTCTGTATAACATTATTTACTAAGACAAAGCCACCAAATATTGCCTCATGCTGACAGAACATCTGTGGTAATCATTCATGCCCCCATATCCGGTTTCCTACAGTGGTTTTAACAAAAATGAACATATTCAGCTGAGATTTAATAGCAATAAACTCATCAAAACAATGCTGAAATGATAGCATCTTAATGCCAAGTTTGAGAAAAGTGTATTCATGCTTTGTCAGGATCGTATTTAAAAAAAAGTCAAACAACTTTTCAAATGCGTGTTTTTGAAATGGCGTTTGCATCAGGGCTAAATATGCTACAAACATTGTAGCTTCCTTTTCTACATACATGTAGGCATAGACATTAATTAAAGGATAATTGCAGCGAGGCGGTCATTACTGGAAAAAGAACATCCCTTATCACACGGCCACACACGAAACACACTACCGACTTGACTCCCAATATTCATTTAAAGGGGACCTATCATGCAAAATGCACTTTTTGATGTCTTTTATACATAAATGTGTCCCCAGTGTCAGAAAATAAAACCCTCTCTCTTTTCCTCCGTACCCAAATCTCTAAAAACGGGGCTACAGCGGAGCTGATCCAGATTTGCGTCCGATATGACGTAATATCTGAAATGTGGACCCACGGCCCAATCAGAAACGTTGCTATCAGAAACAACGCCCGACTGTTTTGGACGTAATATGGTCGGTGTTTACATTAGCATCGCTAACACTCAGAGCTAACCTGTACTGGAGAGCATGTGTGTGAAGAAGCAGGAAGTAAAAAGGAACTCACCTTGTGGTATAACCGGCAAGAGAGAAAGCCTTTGAGCTCCAAACTGTTTCAGAGAGAATCCTTGATAATCCTTGATAATCCATGATATGGCGTTTCATCACGGCAGCATTTAGTTTAGACAGTAGCTGCCGGGTCCCACATGAGCTCAGACCCTTCCTCTTTGTTTGATCAATTTACATTTTTTTAAAGCTTTATCCCCAAATCAGCACTTTTTAAACAGGAAGTGAAATAGAGGGATATGAGGCGTGGCTAGAATGGGTGATCTGTTTGGTATTTTGAGCAAAGCACTTCATAGACATGTTTTTTTATATCTGAGACCTTTGCTATTGCCTAAAAATAGCATGATAGGTGACCTTTAACTGAAACGTCCAGCTCTCCGTCTTTTAACCTCTTTCCCTCTCTTCATCCTCCTTAGTGATTATAGTGCTTCACAGCGGTCTGTCCTACTGTCATATTGACCTCTGAAATGTCCGAATTGACCAATCAGAATCGAGTATTCGACTAAGCCATGTAATAATAGGTTTAAATGCAAAGTTATCTACGTACTGTGTAATGTTTATTATTGATGGCATCAGCCCACAGGTGTCTACAATAACTTCCTTTCTCTGCATATATTTTTCAGTGTAATCGTTGCTTCCCGTTATGCTGCCTTAAACACACTTATTTCAACTACGATATCTCAAATCTAACACGAAATCTTGTCTCATATCGTTATAATATAAAAAAAACTAGTTTTTCGGGGTTCGGATGTTTTGTTTGATTTTAAATAAACAAAGTCTTGGCTTTCAGAATATGAAACTTTTATTTCCAGAATCACTCGATAAATACATGTTTGAAGCTCTCACTCGCCACTCGGCTCTTCCGCACGCCGCCCCCCCCTCCCTCCGGCTGAAATTATGAATGTAAGGCGTATAGTAATCATAGATAACACGGCAGGGTCCGTGACAGTTTGTTTTCATCTGATTTCAAATAAACAAAGTCTTGGCTTTCAGAATATTAAACTTGTTTAAGCAAATTCAGATGATAAATACAGCTTTGAAGCTTGTGACGGCATAATTACAAGCGGAGTAACTTGACGTCACAGCAGGCATAACAGCCGGTGTTTCTCGTGAGTGTTTTCCCCGGGAAACAAACGCAATACACACAAACGCAAAAATACACAAACACGTACACACACACACATACACTCGCGAGCTTCCCCCAGACCAGTAATCCAAGGGAAAATATCTTCCCTCCGTACTACTTTGATCATTTGCTAGCCGCTAATAACCAATCAGATCGATGGATTCCAGAGAAGAGGAAACTTTGAAAGCCTTTTTCTCAAAATGATGACTCGGTAACAGTCATTATATAATGTGACATATTTTGCTGAATATTTGGAGAACAACAACAATCCTGATATCATTAGAAAGCTAGGAACCTCCTCTTTCCAACAGTGTATACAACTCAAAATGTGTCTTCGGGTCAATGCGACTGATTTCGATAGAGCAGGTCACATATGTACAAGTGCAGCTAGATGGGCCTTTTTCTTAATCAGTCCATTAATGCCAAAGAGATAACTGTCAGGCCATGAGACTGTTAGACACCTGAACTTTTGAAAGAACATCCATAACATTCATCTGTTTGCAACTTACATATATCAATATTCCAATTACTGTATATCGACTATTCTGCACAGTTTCTATCATATTCGGTCTCTATTATATCTGTTTTATTGTGTTGCACTGTGGGAGGAGCCTGTGACCTAAGATTTTCATTGTCATAACTACACTGCAACTATGTTATTGTTTTACATGACAATACAAGCCTTGAAACCTTGAGGAGGGAATAAAGGTATTCTGACTCTGATTGTGTTTCCCCGCAGCTCTGTGCCGCTTCAGGAGATCCAGTCTCACCTGGAGCAGGGTCACGTGGCGATCGTCCTGGTGAACGCCGTGGTGTTGACCTGTGACCTCTGCTCCTCGCCCGTCAAATACTGCTGCTTCCTGCCCGTGGGACAGAAGTGTTTCTGCAGGAAACCGGAGTACCAGGGGCATTTCGTGGTGGTGTGCGGCTACAACAGGACCACCGGCTGCATTTTCTACAACAACCCGGCGTACTCTGACCGTGAGTAAACCCTCGCTGAATGTGGCATCACTGAATTTGACTGTGTCGTGGATCCGATCACAACAACAAAGATTAAGACAAAGAGGAATCAATAAAACACAGAGATGGTTGAAGTCAAATATTAACCTCAATGTTTTTGTGTTTTCCAGGCGTGTGCTGCACGAGCGTCAGTGTTTTTGAGGAGGCTCGGCGGAGCTATGGGACAGATGAAGATATCCTGTTGATCTATAAGGAGAGTTGATGGACAGTGAGGATGAGTTTTATCTTCCTCTTCCTCAGCTCATCGTCGTAGCGACAGGATGCTTCAGATCCAAGGACTCACAGCTTCTATTCCATCTTTCTCAGTTTTTCCGGTCTTACCACTCGAAGGCTGGGATGATAATAATCCATATTGAATTTATTTTTATATCCACCTTCGCTGAGCAGATGAGTCTAAATTCATTTTATTGTGGAATTTTAACGACTGACTTTGGAGCAAAGGAAATCTCAAACTGTGAGAGTATGAGACTTGTAGATACAATGTGTGAATCATGACAAGATAGGAAATGTACTTGTGCTTATAATCCATCCAGGACTGATGATGAGAACATTTAATTTATCCTTTTGAGAAAGTCAGTCGCTTCCGATGGACCATGATGGGATTTTATTTTGGAGTCAACGACGAAAGACACAAATATTTTGGTCAATTTAAAAGATTGGTATAAGACAGTGGTGGGCGTTATTTAAAGGGCCACACAACGCTTTATCTCTTATTTTTTCCAGAAATAAGATCACATGAGTGACACTTGGAAGAGGCGGGACTTCCTCTCTTAATTTATTCGTCCTGTTGAATCCTCGTCACCAGTTTCATCTCCATCTAAATCCTCTTTACTTACCTCATTGTTACTTTTTATTCTTATAGAGTGGTGCAGGAAAGAGTCCTAAAACACGGAAATTAGTCTGTATTCAACGTCCGATTCCCTTGTGTGGAAGTCAATGGTTTTTCTGAATGTGTTTTTGTTTTTTAAGCCTGAAATAAGGTCTGTGGTTAACACAACGTTTTGTTCTGACATAAAATACGTCAGTTATACCCCACTGGTGAATTTTAAAATGGCAGTTGCTAACAAGTGTCTAATTGAGACGATTAAACGTCATCACGCCCAACATTAGCCGCCTTTAGCTTAGCGGTTGCTACGTGAAGTCATGTGACCGTGCTGTAGTTCCTGTATAGCCCAACATTAGCCGCCTTTAGCTTAGCGGTGAAGTCATGTGACCGTGCTGTAGTTCCTGTATAGCCCAACATTAGCCGCCTTTAGCTTAGCGGTGAAGTCATGTGACCGTGCTGTAGTTCCTGTATAGCCCAACATTAGCCACCTTTAGCTTAGCGGTGAAGTCATGTGACCGTGCTGTAGTTCCTGTATAGCCCAACATTAGCCGCCTTTAGCTTAGCGGTGAAGTCATGTGACCGTGCTGTAGTTCCTGTATAGCCCAACATTAGCCACCTTTAGCTTAGCGGTGAAGTCATGTGACCGTGCTGTAGTTCCTGTATAGCCCAACATTAGCCGCCTTTAGCTTAGCGGTGAAGTCATGTGACCGTGATGTAGTTCCTTTAGAGATTTTAGCAGATTCTATTGCTGAACAAAACGTCTAAGTATCATAAACGTGTGTTAACCACAGAGGGTATTTTTTGCTTTTGACCGAAAACCAATAAAAAAATCCCATTGGCTTTTTGTCGAGGAATCCCTGGGAATGCTAACTTCTGTGTCTTCCTGTAAAAATACTTCATCAATGCAAAACTGTATTTCATCAACAGGGAAAACAGGAAGTAGTTTGTGAGTCTCAGGTAATTAAAGCCCTAAAGTGTGACGTCAAATGCTCGTTCAATGCAACACTTTGTTTATGGGACTCTGTCTGGACATTGGATTTACATCAAAATGAATTTGACAGTTTCATTCACTTTAATGGGGTAAAAACATCTTGTGTGTTGGTGTCGTGGAAAAATGGAGAAATTAAAAGTTGTTTTTTTATTAATCATGTGGCAAAACAAATCTCCACTAATGTGTTCTCTAATTGAAAGTGGTGTTAACTTACCTCACCGTCACTCCGTTGTTGTTTATGTTGATGTTTTTGCACTACACTTTACAAACCTAGACATGATTGTGTGTTATTTAAATATAATAAACCTTGAAATAGCTTTTTTCCTGAATTGATGAGAAGCAATTTCCTCCTAGTTGTGCTTTTTTGGTGAAGAACAAACGGCACGTCTTACACCACAGACTTTATTTTGTATTGAACATAGAGCTGCATTTATTATATGTTGTGATTAAAGGACTTGCACATGTGCTCAACCATTGTAATTGTTCTGGTACAGTTACTTACACCACAATATAACCTGACATTTGGGCAAAGATTGAGTGAATTAAATATGCAAATGATATGTTTTATATGATATGTGAGGTCTATATAGATGATACATGTGGGGGAAACTTCTGAAGCAATTGGGAGTCAGGACTCGGAGAGCTGGAGCTTTGATGGCAAACACTGACGGTTTATTTGGAGCTTCGGCCGGAGAATTCACAAGACAAGTCACGGGCCACGAGTTGACCACACGGTAGAGATGCCAAATCAATTCTGAAGAACTCTCCTGTAGCTCCAGGTTTGAACTATTTCGAAGTGTAATAATCAACATTCTTCATCAGTGAGACTAAACAAATATGGACCCTGAATCTAACTAGAGCTGTCGTCCATAGGAAAGAATGTGCGTCAGGGAACCTACGTCCCTAAAAATAAGGGCTTCGAGACGAGATGTCCCTGAACAATAAACTCTCATGTCAGCTTGTGCTCGGTCATAAGCTGGCAACAACAATGCGCCCAAGCTGCTCCTCCTTAAGAGAGATCGCAGCAATACAAGGCAGTAGACCTATGCCATGGGAAAAGAGACAGTGAAAGGAGAACATTATGAACTGTGTCAAAGGTTGAATACCTAAGCAAATTATTCCCCAACAATAAATAGCTAGCATTAGCCAGATTAAGCTAACTTGCTTCTTTAGTTAGGCTTCAGTTCTCTGATTGTTTTAAACTGAGAATTCAACGTTATCTTCCCGAAAGTAGATTCTGATGTTAAGATAACCTATTTATATTAATTCAAAATGTACGGAAAGTGTATAATTGTCGCATCAAAACCTGTGTTTTTCCCCTGCAGTAAAATAAACTCATAACAAATTAAATGAAAAATATGTGTTTAATCCATTTATTAAGAACATGGGATTGATTTTGGAATTAAGTTTTCTTCCAACTAAATGCAATCAGTATTTAAGACGAACACTGTTGGAGAAGATATATATTGCTTTAGGCCTATAGTATTTAAGAATTAAACATTTATTTCTCGCTGTTTTTGTTTCTTGATATTATTTAAGTTTTTTATGCTTTTTTTTACATTGCATTTAGCTGACGCTTTTATCCAAAACGACTTACAATAAGTGCATTCGACCAAGAAGATACAAACTAGAAGAAAACAGAATCATATAAGAACATCAGGTTTCATAGAGCCAGACCATTTCAAGTGCTACTCAACTGGCTTTGGATAAGCTAGTCCTTTGTTAGTATGTAAGTCCTTTATTATAAGTGCTTAGTTAGTAATTGTATTGCTCGAAGTGGAGTCGAAAGAGATGAGTTTTCAGTCTGCGCCGGAAGATGTGTAAGCTTTCTGCTGTCCTGATGTCAATGGGGAGCTCATTCCACCATTTTGGAGCCAGGATATCAAACCCACGTGTTTTTGCTGATGGGAACTTGGGTCCCCCTCGCAGTGAGGGTGCAGCGAGCCGTTAGGCTGATGCAGAGCGGAGTGCAGGTGCTGGGGTGTATGATTTAACCATGTCCTTTTCTTTTGAAGGCATCTTGGGCACCTGGTGTAATCGTATATATCGGTGGAAGTAGAGCATGAAGGAAAGGCTTCAGGAAAGGAAGAGGAAACCGTACATTGTGATATGAAATAAATGGAACAAAGCGAATCCTGCCTGGATCATTTCTTTATGATTGTGGCCGCTGCAGACACATTTAAACATGATGACAGGGTCTGAACCTGGTTTGTTTCATACTTTAATTTACTAAAGAGGAATATCCTTTACTCCTTCACAACTTTTGGTTTGAAGTCATGTTTGACCGCCTCGGTGAGTTCCTCTGCGTACTCAGGGTAACGGCCAGTCATCTGCAGAGAGAAGGACAGTCTGAGATTAACAGTCATCCAGGAGAATAGTAATATTAATACGACGACAAAAGTCATAGTATAGTATGTTGAAAAATGAGTCATAGTATGTTTAAAAAAAATAGTAAAGTATGTCAAGGAAAAAAAGTCATAGTACAGTATCCATCCATCCATCCATTCATCTTCTCCCGCTTATCCGTGATCGGGTCGCGGGGGTAGCAGTTACAGCAGAGAGCCCCAAACTTTCTTTTCCCTGGCGACATCAACCAGCTCTGACTGGGGGATCCCAAGGCGCTCCCAGGCCAGCGAAGAGATATAATCCCTCCACCTGGTCCTAGGTCTACCCCTTGGTCTCTTCCCAGCTGGACATGCCTGGAACACCTCCCTAGGGAGGCGCCCAGGTGGCATCCTAACTAGGTGCCCGAACCACCTCAACTGGCTCCTTTCGACGCGAAGGAGGAGCATAGTACAGTATGTAGATGTAAAATAGTAAAAAGTTATAGTATGTTTAAAATAATAATGTAAGTAAAAAAAAAAATATGTATATGAAAAAATGTGTTGTATGTAAAAAATACCATGGAAAAACGCATTGTTTTTAAGTCCCAAAAGTCATATAGTAAGTAAAATATCTTAAAAAAGGGTTAGGGTTAGTATGGGTTTTTTTTTTTATATGAAAAGATCATGGTAATTGTAGGTCAAAAAGTATGAAATAAGTCATAGTATAGTATGTTTAAAATACATCATGTAAAAAAATTATAATGTAGTATGCGGAAAATATGTCATTTTTAATTTACAGTATGTTCAAAAATATATTTAAAAAAAGTGTATAGCAGTGGAAAATCATAAAAAAGTCAAGATATAGAATGTCAAACAATACACAAAATATCTATAGGCATAAAAAAGCAAAACATGTGTCACAAAGGGAGTTTTGTTACACTATTGTTATATTTACCTTGAAGCTCCATTTATCACTGATTTGTCTGTTCAGGTTCAGATCCATCTCCACCACCAGCAACCCGTCTCTGGTCCTGGATAGACCCGGAGAGCGGCTGCCGTCTGGGGCCGACACGTAGCTGGAGCCGTAGAAGTGCCCGAAGTCATGGTGGGCTGCAAACACCAGGAGAGAATCTGTTACTCCAACTGGGACTGAAACAATTCTGAAAAATATAATATGAGGGCAATACTGTGGCGCTGATCTTGTAAGATATATCAAAGAACATGACGGAAGAAACCCCACAATTAACGAAATAAACCCCTCGGTTAACGAAAGAACCCCTCGGTTAACGAAAGAACCCCACGGTTAACGGAAGAAACCCCACGGTTAACGAAAGAACCCCACGGTTAACGGAAGAAACCCCACGGTTAACGAAAGAACCCCACGGTTGACGAAAGAACCCCATGGTTGACGAAAGAACCCCACGGTTAACGGAAGAAACCCCTCGGTTAACAGAAGAACCCCTCGATTAACGGAAGAAACCCCTCGGTTAACAGAAGAAACCCCACGGTTAACGGAAGAAACCCCTCGGTTAACAGAAGAAACCCCACGGTTAACGGAAAAAAAACCTCGGTTAACGAAATAACCCCACGGTTAACGGAAGAAACCCCACGGTTAATGAAAGAACCTGTTAGAAATTAAAATCAATGTTTTGATAGCATAATGTACCTTAAACATACCTTCAGTTTAAATCATAGACTGTATATATAAATGGACGTAGGGTCCATGACGTCACCCATAGGATTCTGCAGAGTTGCCGTGAAGCCCTTAGTAGGCGGAGTCGGCCACTAACGGCTCGACGGTGTCGTCAGAGTCTAACTCCCGCCTTCTCCCGCCTTCTCCAAATAAGGGCAAAGAGGCGGAGCTGAGGAGCGAGTCCTAGCTCAGGCTAAGAAGCTAAGCTAACATGCTCTCAGTATCAATCGAATGTAAAACATGATTGATGAAAGTAGTAAATCGGTCAGATTTGACCCGAAGACAACAGGAGGGTTAATGCCATATTCACTTAGTAACGCATGAACAACTTTTACAAATATTTCTATATAGTCTGTGTTGGTAAATGTCATCTAGGTTGCACATTTCCTGCTGAAATACATGCATACCAAGTCACTGCGTGGCACTTTGGTTTTGATAAAACAGTGTAGTTCCACTATATAAACGTTACATTCATAATCAAACGAGACAATCTGCAAGATAATTAGCTATTTGGTATTATTCTTAATGCTTGTCATTCACACGTTAATAAAATAAAATAAGTACCGATACATAGCAGAATAATTGTGGCGGTGTTCAGCTTAATAAGCCTTGCTCAACATCATTTATTTAGCTAATACTACAGCGGGCTGCAGGCGAACCAAGTCCGCGTTACGATACATTCCTTGATCTGCAGTTATAACGCCGGACTCCGCCGCTGGCCGAAGCTAACGGAGCCCCAGTGTGCTAGCTACGGCCGCCGGGACGCGCTAGCGAGCTAGCACCCTGCAGCCCCGTTAGCTTCGGCGGCGTGGACTCCGGCGGCCCACCCCTTTTAACATTTGCTCCCGTTTAGCATTATGGGCGTCATAGCCATATAGTATAAAAGTCTTACCCAAGGCTGAATCATAAACTAAACTGTATATATGCAGTGCTTGAATTGGAATGAAAAAGGTGCCAGTACTCTAAAATCAGCAACTTTTTCAAGTCAATTTTATATATACAGCCCACAAACAAGAATTTGGCTACTATAATGCTGGTGGGTTTGTCTCTTTACTACTGTATATTTTAGAAAGGTTCACTGTACTTAACATTTTTTATGATAGGCAGCGGATATGGCTAAAGCTCAGTAAGGTCAATATTAACTGAAAATATAGCAATCAAAGTCTAGATCTTCTGCTGAAGACAGATGAAGCAGAGACCTTTCAGGTGAGAGCCCCTCTGGTGGTGTTCAACATTAATGACAAGGAAACAAAGCTCTGGTCAGAAGCATTTTTTATAAAAAGCTTTAACAAAATTAAGTATTTCTGTACATTTTGAATGCAATCTAACTTTCCAACTCAGAAAACGAAAAACGAAAAAGTGCCAAAAGTCTTCTCACATGGCTGAGCTGCTTTGCAATATACTTCACCACTGAAGAATACAAATATGTATAAAGTAAACTATGATGCAATCTAACTTTCCAACTCAGAAAAATGATAAAGAGCATGAACAAAGAACATGTAAAAACAAATGCAAAATTTGCACAATCTAAAATGAGAAACTGTAACTGCAAGTAACAAAGTCTGAGCCATGGTAAAGAGTTACATTGAACACCAAGCTGATCAGATAACTCCCTGGTTGGTCTGAAGTCCTTCTATCTCCAGGATCTGTACAAATCGGCACATTATGCCAAAAGTCTTCTCACTGGGTGAGCTGCTTTGCAATATACTTCACATTGTTAGAAAAGGCTCCAGAAGGCCTTGGGGACATCAGTATCAGGGGCTGGAGCTGGACAGGCTCTTTCATCAGCACTTCTCCTTCCCTTTGCCAGCCAGGACCTCACATACTGTTCCGGATTGAACTGTCCTAGTGATGGTCCATTACATGTAATGAAAACCAGGCTGGACAGTCGGCTGACAGAGAGAGCATTCCTTTTTGCAGTAAGGATATTGTTCATGCAGCTGAATGCCCGCTCACACTCACTAGTGGAGACAGCGATGGTTCGGACTGCTTTCAGTAGAGGCTCCATGGCAGCAGGTGTACGGGATGCCCTGGTTTCATTGTATTCGCGAAAGCCCTGAACAGTCTCTCTTCTGTCCACTTTCAGCACTTCGCACAAACGTAGCACCTCTACGTCCCCATACTGTACGTCTAACTCCTCTTCAGGCCAACTTCCAGGATGGATAACTTTCATGTCCTGGATTAGCTGATTGTCCCGGGCCTCCCGGCCATGTAATGGGATTTCTCTTGTGCTGACATGAGAGGAGGTTGTGGAAGTCATTCTGTGTCTCAGATTCTCTACCATACTGCGGAAAAACTGACCTGCATGAATCTGTACAAGCCTGCCATTCTCACGCAGGGCAACACCCTTGAAGGACTTCTCAGCTAGAGCTGTATGAACTGTAGTCATGTGTGGGCCAGGCATGGTGACCATGGATTCAAAAACTCGTATTTCTCGAGTTAAGAGCCTATCTGCTGTAGGCAGTGTCATCTCTCTTTTTTGGAGTTGCCGAGAGAGGTCGCTGAGCTCTGTGAGCGCATCGTACATCAGTCCCAGATTGCTGACAAACGTTGCAGATGTGAGCACATCATCCAGGCCCTTGTACTTTGCTCTGTCTCTGGAATCCCTGCTCGTGTCGTTTGCAGCATTTGTGAAGTGATCATGAAGCACTCGGTAGTTTTCCCAGACTGCTCTGACGCTCCTTTCACTTGAAGCCACCCAGCGGATGGACAAAACACGCCCTATCACCAGGAGACGCTGTCCGACTGCTTGCGCACACTGCGCTAACTGCCTCTGATTTTTGGGGGAGGCATGGAACAAGGAATAGAGTTTGTCAAAAAAGATCTGGAAATGATTGAGCCCTGAGACCTCCTTGACCACATCCCCAACTGCCAGCTCTAGACGATGATTGGAGCAGTGCCACACAAACAGGCTTGGGAATTTACTACACAACTGGGTAGCAACGCCTGTTCTCTTCCCTAGCATGACTGAAGCCCCATCACATGCAAAAGAAACGAAACACTGACCTAAAAAGTCCTCGTTAAAATCTCTTCCAAGACACTCCATTAACGCCTTTGTGATGTCATCAGCCGTTGTTCCATCCAACTCGATCAGCTCCCAAAAAAACGTTTCGGGCTCAGCATCAGCTAATGCTGAGCGTAGACACACAACAAGCACCGTTTTTACCACTAATAGTGGTAGATGCATCGACCAAAACACAGAGTTTTCTTTGGTTTTCTGTAATGTCTTTTGCCATTTTTTTCTTCAGCTCATGAGCTATGTGGTCGATGATTTCGCCAGAGGTTTTATTGGAGTGCAAAACCCTGCCCACGTTCAGCCCATTCAGTTTCTGTACATTCAAATCAATTGGCATGTCTGTGAATGGCCGGCTATGTTTGCCAATTTTATATGCCGTTCGAAAAACTCTGATAGTGGTGTCTAATTCAGATTTATGCATAGACTGCACTTGATGTTGAATAGTTTCACGTGAAGCAGATGTAAGGATGTCAGCAGCTTTTACATGGGCTTGTGATTCTTTATGTTCTTTGATTTTTTTTCTCAGGCTAGCTTGTTGTTTGCCCTTGTCAACACCGAAATGAGACACTGCACACTCACCCCATTCAGTTGACAGTTTCAGTCCTTGTCCAGTGTGTATTCCCAAAGATTTGACATCTCTGCATATCCGACATCCTAGCTTCTTATCTTTAAGAAGGAGCCATGCATTGGTCTTGCAAAAATATTGCACCTGGTCCGTTGTCCGTTGTCAGGTGCATCGCTTTGCCCGGTGTTGGTGGTGGCAGTTGCGCCAGCAGCAGCTAACGTTAGAGGCTCTGGAGGAGGCGGCGGAGCTAGTGCTAATGCTAATGCACTAGAACTTGGAGCAGGAGGATCAACCAAAGAAAGCTCCCCATCAGACACAATTTCCAACACAGGCACAGCATTCTCTGTATTTGAAGTTTCTTCCGGCGACAACCGCTGTCTTTTTGCACTTTTATTAATCCACGCTAACATTTTAGAAATGCTAATTTGTGACGTGACTTGCTTTCTTTCTCTCGGGGGCGTGCCTGCTCTGTTCTATCACTCTACATAGCCACCCACTGGGTGGGAGTTGCACTGCATAAACACAACACACGTGCATCTAGGTATGTAAATTGTAAAGCATTAAAACATGGTTTTACTAACAGTTTTCAGTATGTTGTTACTTCGGCATTATTATTATTATTATTATTTTGAAACGTGTATTACTATTAAATCACGGTCAAATAGGTTAATTTTGACATAGTCGTTTCCACCACAGTATTTACATGGAGAAGATAAGCCCCGCCCCCTCTCCAGCACGTTCTGTTTGAATGACAGGAGTAAACAGCTGACAGCCGCTGTGAAACTCCAGCGGTTAGAGCGATGAGAATGTCCGTTCGGCACCTCATGACGCATCTACTGAGTACCGGGCGGCTGTATATATATATATATGGATGTATAATAAGAACGGCGGGAGAGTGTTGAGTACTGGCACGGTGCATGAGTACCGGAGTACCGCCAGCATGCCGGTACTGAGCAAGAAGTGCCGGTACTCCATGGGTCAGAACCAGAAGTGCCGGTACTGCGTACCGGTGAGTACCGGCCCAATTCCAGCACTGTATATATGTATAAAGGGTTACGTCCTTAGCTGGCTAATAAGCTACATAACAGGCTAAGCTAACAAGCACACAAACACCTGCTAACGGGGTTAACATGTATAATATTATCATTTTACTCACCGAAAAAAGCTGAAAGTAGACTTCTTGGAAGATCTGTTAGTACATTCAAGCGCACAGCACGACATTTTAATTATCTGGTATTTGTAACAATATTCCCTAACAGGCACGATCACCACGAACACAGCTAAAGGATCAAGTACAGTAACTACAACTAACTAACGTTGTAGCCTCTATGGTTGTAGCCTAGCAGATTGGACAAGTTGCTGTTAGCTGACAGTGAGGCACGTATCTGTCAATCAAAGTGACCACGCCCTAATGTATGCACACACTTTAAGACCTAATATAAATATAAAGGGTCGCGTTAGAAAACAATTCACTCACAGATCTATAATCATGAAGGTGGAATCTAACTATATCGATAATAAAATGTATGGAGCCAGGGGTAGAAACATGTTTTTTTCTGCTGTAAAATCGGGCATTTTAACATGGGGGTCTATGGAAATTGCTCCTTTCTGCAGCCATCGCCTATCGGCCAATATATGAACTGCAGTGTGTGGCACTTCCGTATTGGCTTCCCGGTGTTGTGTCACATTATGCCTCCCCGTCATGAAATGCCCCCCTTGTCACGGGAACGCGCATTTCTAAATGACACGTTTCACCTCTAAATGACACGTTAACACCATAGGTTTACACCTTAAAACGATGTTTAAAACGAAAAGTAAACGTTCAGGGTTTTTATTAATGGTAATTTTCAGACTGTGAGTTGTTTAGTGGTAGCTCATAGTCTTGATTCTTCTGGTTTAACTTTTCGCTCCGTATTTGAGGTGTCGAAATTCGTTCGTCACTTCCTTTTCAGTTTGTTTTTTTAAATGGTTTTTTTATCATTATTGTTACGTCCTGTCTGTATAAACGTGCTTTAAAATGTATTGTTTAATTTTACATAGTTGTCATCTAATAATCTAAATATGTTTACAAATGTTACATAGTCTTTGTCAGCATATATGCTATGCGTACAAAATAAAAGTGTGACATTCATGAAACTTGCTCCATTTATTGGTACCAGTCCTAGAACCATACCCTGAAAAATGCTTGAGGGTGGGATTCATAGAAACCTCTTTTGGTGGGGGGGGCATTATATGACAGGCCTGGCCATCACAATATGCCCCCCCTTGCTATCTTACAAAATAAAAGTGTCACATTCATGAAACTTGCTCCATTTATTGGTACCAGTCCTAGAACCATACCCTGGAAAATGCTTGAGGGTGGGATTCATAGAAACCTCTTTTTTTGGGGGGGGGGGGGCATTTTATGACAGGCCTAGCCATCACAATATTCCCCCCCTTGCTATCTTACAAAATAAAAGTGTCACATTCATGAAACTTGCTCCATTTATTGGTACCAGTCCTAGAACCATACCCTGGAAAATGCTTGAGGGTGGGATTCATAGAAACCTCTTTTTTTGGGGGGGGGGGGCATTTTATGACAGGCCTAGCCATCACAATATTCCCCCCCTTGCTATCTTACAAAATAAAAGTGTCACATTCATGAAACTTGCTCCATTTATTGGTACCAGTCCTAGAACCATACCCTGAAAAATGCTTGAGGGTGGGATTCATATAAACCTCTTTTGGTGGGGGGAGGCATTTTATGACAGGCCTGGCCATCACAATATGCCCCCCCCTTGCTATCTTACAAAATAAAAGTGTCACATTCATGAAACTTGCTCCATTTATTGGTACCAGTCCTAGAACCATACCCAGAAAAATGCTTGAGGGTGGGATTCATATAAACCTCTTTTGGTGGGGGGAGGCATTTTATGACAGGCCTGGCCATCACAATATGCCCCCCCTTGCTATCTTACAAAATAAAAGTGTCACATTCATGAAACTTGCTCCATTTATTGATACCAGTCCTAGAACCATACCCTGAAAAATGCTTGAGGGTGGGATTCATAGAAACCTCTTTTTTTGGGGGGGGGGGGCATTTTATGACAGGCCTAGCCATCACAATATGCCCCCCCTTGCTATCTTACAAAATAAAAGTGTCACATTCATGAAACTTACTCCATTTATTGGTACCAGTCCTAGAACCATACCCTGAAAAATTCTTGAGGGTGGGATTCATATAAACCTCTTTTGGTGGGGGGGGGGGCATTATATGACAGGCCTGGCCATCACAATATGCCCCCCCTTGGTATCTTACAAAATAAAAGTGTCACATTCATGAAACTTGCTCCATTTATTGGTACCAGTCCTAGAACCATACCCAGAAAAATCAACCAGCGCAATGATGGTCAAGCAGCTGTTATTGACAGCTACGCTATGACCGCCATCTGGAAACACAAATTTGGAAGAATCCGGGTATGTACATGATTGGAATGACTTTGCTTTTGTAAATGTTGCAAATGTGCATTTTTCAACAGGAATGTAATACTTTTGCAACTACTCTCAGGTTGATCCAATGGCACACAGTCATCGTGGGAATTGTGAACGAGAACCATCATTGGATGTTGGTGGTGAGAATAGGAGCATATTTTAAGCTCCAATCTGTATCTATAGTGCTGTATACACCATATATAATTAGTGATTTGCAAGATAACCGGGCCACACATACATGCTGTCACTTATTATTGATCAAATCTAAACAATACCCTACATCGTACCTGCCTAATGTATGGTTCCTGCCTAATGCATGTTGTGTTTCCATGTGAATAATAAAAGGTAATGTACCCCCATGAGAAGAAAACCCTCTTCTTGGATCCACTTGGAGAAGGGAAAGGCAAAACGAAGTTGTGCCTGCAGTCTACAAGGTACATTTGATACAGTGTACTAGTTCCGGTGTTTTATGAGTATTTTGACAATGATGTGCTGCATCTTGACACATGTACTATATACATACTGTAGAGCCTTTATGAGGATGAAAGGCTGCAAGGTGTCAAGATGGACATGCAGCACCCTCCCCCATAATCGCCAACAAGACAGCACATCCTGTGGTGTCCTGGCCTTAAAAGTGAGTGTGAAATGCATTTAGCCAAACATTACTCTCAAACTCAAATTCAGTAGCAATTAGACTGAATATCTTGACTTGCTTTTATACATCTTGATCAAAGATGTATTGAATTGTGTCAAACTACACATATACAACATGTCATTCTTTAAATCTGTTGGGTCATTTGTCTGTATTCCATTTGAGGGTAAAATCATAGACCATGCAGTCCATATACTAATCAAGGTTCTCTTCAGTTTGCAGAGAACATTTTACTGGGGGAGTCAATTGAGTTTGAAAGCTCACAGAAGGCAGTGCACGAGCTGAGGCTGGACATTGCTACTTCTCTCCTCAGAGAATCTGGTTTGTTACCTTTTCTCAACATTGTCAATGACTTCATGTAGTTACTTTTATTAATTGTATCTCATAAGTATGCATCAATAACCTAGTATATTAATAATGTGCCATGCAAATTGTTGTATTGTATCACTGCTTGGACCATTGGTACTGTTGGGTTAATATTGACCAGGGACATTATCAGGGTTTTAAAAGCAACACAGTGGCTTAAGTATAGATTAGGGTAAATAGTCACTACATACAGTATATTGTGTATCTCAACTCCAAACAGATAACATATGAAGCATCGCAGGCAGGCATCTTCAACTGCAATTTCATATAGGCTACACACGTCACACTCTAACACACCCTTTCAATTCTGCGGTTTATTTAAGATGTGAGATTTCCCCATCTTCCTCCTTTCAATGTGCTCATTGGTGTGTATTACTTTTAACTGATATCCTCAGTTAATTTTTACCTTGAACTTATTATAATCAAAGCTGTAAGGCTAATGTGATGAACAACAAAAGAACCATGAGAACCAAACTTAAATTGATGCTTACAGTGCGAAAGAAGTTTTTGGATATTTTGTAATGACATTGTGCAGGTTCCCATGATTCTACAGAGGGTAAGGAGAGTGGGAAAGAAGGAGCAGATGGCTCCTCTGTGCTCAGATTTAATCATTTAGAAAATCTATGTGTTTGTGTGTGTTTTGCCTTTTCTTCACACAAAATAATAAAAGACCACAACAAATGTGTCCTTATATAATTGACCTTTTAGTCAAAAATTGGAATGGGTCACCTTGACCCCAAATCTGTAATGTGGTTTATCTGAAGATATTGATTACGTTTTGTCTCAACAGATGATCTAAGCAGGCTTTGCTTTTACTGCGGGATGGAGGAGCAGGATGAAGAACATTGGGTAATTTCCTATTGCACATTACAAATAAAGAAAATTAGCAGAAATATGTTTCCAGACTTTATCAACATAACATTTGCGTTGGTAATTGCTACTATATTTGGCATCTTCAGCATTAACTGATAAAGGATTAATGTTTTGCTTGTTTTTCCATACATTTTTGTTGAAAATGTATTTCTTTCTCATAACACAACATTTATGTTTTTGAAAGATTTTGATTATTGAAGGAATGGTTAGAATGTTAGTGGGAAATACATTAGAGATATTCTATTATCATAACAAAATCCCATAATGCATACCTTACATAACAAGTATTTATTGTTTTCTCAGATTTGCTGTGACATTTGTCAGCAGTGGTACCACCACCAATGTGTACAAAGGCCGCCAGTTGATCAACCGTACTTGTGCCCTGGATGCACATAATGCCCCGAAGGAACCATCATTAACTGTCCACTGTCATTTCAACCAATGCAACTATTGTTTGGCCTGTCATAAAATGCACCCCACCCCAAAAGAGGTTTCTATGAATCCCACCATCAAGCATTTTTCAGGGTATGGTTCTAGGACTGGTACCAATAAATGGAGCAAGTTTCATGAATGTGACACTTTTATGTTGTAAGATAGCAAGGGGGGGCATATTGTGATGGCCAGGCCTGTCATAAAATGCACCCCACCCCAAAAGAGGTTTCTATGAATCCCACCGTCAAGCATTTTTCAGGGTATGGTTCTAGGACTGGTACCAATAAATGGAGCAAGTTTCATGAATGTGACACTTTTATGTTGTAAGATAGCAAGGGGGGGCATATTGTGATGGCCAGGCCTGTCATATAATGCCCCCCCCACCAAAAGAGGTTTCTATGAATCCCACCCTCAAGCATTTTTCAGGGTATGGTTCTAGGACTGGTACCAATAAATGGAGCAAGTTTCATGAATGTGACACTTTTATTTTTGTAAGATAGCAAGGGGGGGTATATTGTGATGGCCAGGCCTGTCATATAATGCCCCTCCCACCAAAATAGGTTTCTATGAATCCCACCCTCAAGAATTTTTCAGGGTATGGTTCTAGGACTGGTACCAATAAATGGAGCAAGTTTCATGATTGTGACACTTTTATTTTGTAAGATAGCAAGGGGGGGCATATTGTGATGGCTAGGCCTGTCATAAAATGCCCCGCATTTCCGCATAGCATATATGCTGACAAAGACTATGTAACATTTGTAAACATATTTTGATTATTAGATGACAACTATGTAAAATTAAACAATACATTTTAAAGCACGTTTATACAGACAGGACGTAACAATAATGATAAAAAAAAACATTTAAAAAAACAAACTGAAAAGGAAGTGACGAACGAATTTCGACACCTCAAATACGGAGCGAAAAGTTAAACCAGAAGAATCAAGACTATGAGCTACCACTAAACAACTCACAGTCTGAAAATTACCATTAATAAAAACCCTGAACGTTTACTTTTCGTTTTAAACATCGTTTTAAGGTGTAAACCTATGGTGTTAACGTGTCATTTAGAGGTGTAAACGTGTCATTTAGAAATGCGCGTTCCCGTGACAAGGGGGGCATTTCATGACGGGGAGGCATAATGTGACACAACACCGGCTCTACCCCACAGTTTGCCGCTTGGTTTAAATGCTGTTTTATACTGAAAAACCAGAAGTTCTTGTGCACAACCAGTTGTTAAGTATTTTATTCTGAAAATCCTTCATCTCCGGTTAGCAGTTAGCATGTGGCTAGTTTACCATTTCTTATAGGGGTGAATTTAGTAGCGAAATGACATGGAGTGATGCACACCGAAACCTACTGATTTTAACACTGCAACTATAGACGTATTTTTATTGCTGAATATTAAATTAAGGTACAGTTTATTTGAATACAGTTATTGTTTACAGACGTGGGTAAGATGTGACAACATCCGGAATGACCAGAAACCAAACCAGCCGTGAAGTATTTTCTGTATTTTTTAGAATATTAACTACAACGTTTAGAATGTGTTAAAGGAAAAGTGATGAAAGACAATATGAGGAGAAGAGGCGTGTGTAGGTATATATTGAATGTACAATGCCTGAATCCTCTGTTTAACGTAACAACGGACATTAAGATGTGGAGGGCCGGCCCGCAGGGAGGAGCCAGGAGAAGATATATAACAGCAGCACCTGAGCGATTCGGCCTCTCTTTTCCCTCTGCTAGCGAGAGCCAGAGACAGCTGCTTTTCTGTCGAACAATATCCTGTTTGTGACTTTACCACGCTTTTTATTAATTAACGTACCAATTTGAAAACATCTCAGAGACTCCATTTAGTCTCCTTTTTAAGCTTCTCTTTCCTGGACACGAGAATAACCATCACAGATTAACAAACCCCACGGTTAACAGAAGAAACCCCACGGTTAACGGAAGAAACCCCTCTGTTAACGGAAGAAACCCCACGGTTAACGGAAGAAACCTCTCGGTTAACGGAAGAAACCCCACGGTTAACGGAAGAAACCCCACGGTTAACGAAAGAACCCCACGGTTAACGAAAGAACCCCACGGTTAACGGAAGAAACCCCTCGGTTAACAGAAGAACCCCACGATTAACGGAAGAAACCCCTCGGTTAACAGAAGAAACCCCACGGTTAACAGAAGAAACCCCACGGTTAACGAAAAAAAAACCTCGGTTCACGAAATAACCCCACGGTTCACGAAATAACCCCACGGTTAACGGAAGAAACCCCACGGTTAACGAAATAACCCCACGGTTAATGAAAGAACCCCACGGTTAACAGAAGAAACCCCACGGTTAACGGAAGAACCCCTCGGTTAACGGAAGAAACCCCTCGGTTAACAGAAGAACCCCACGATTAACGGAAGAAACCCCTCGGTTAACAGAAGAAACCCCACGGTTAACGGAAAAAAAACCTCGGTTAACGAAATAACCCCACGGTTAACGGAAGAACCCCCACGGTTAACGAAATAACCCCACGGTTAACGGAAGAAACCCCTCGGTTAACGGAAGAAACCCCTCGGTTAACGGAAGAAACCCCACGGTTAACGAAAGAACCCCACGGTTAAACGGAAGAAACCCCACGGTTAACGGAAGAACCCCACGGTTAACGGAAGAAACCCCACAATTAACTAAAGAACCCCCACGGTTAACGAAAGCACCCCCACGGTTAACGAAATAACCCCCACGGTTAACGAAAGAACTCCCACGGTCAACGGAAGAAACCCCACGGTCAACAAAATAACCCCACAGTCAACGAAATAACCCCACGGTTAACGAAATAACCCCACGGTCAACGAAATAACCCCACGGTTAACGAAAGAACCCCACGGTTAACGAAATAACCCCACGGTTAACGGGGAAAACATTTTATAAAACCTTGGGGAGAGCAACAGAGGAGGATACGCTTTTGTATTTTGTATTTTATTATATATGTTGCATTGTAGGAGGGTCAGAATAATTTCATTGCCATTTCTACACTGTAGCTTTGTGCATATGACAATAACACCTTTGAATCTTGAATCCTTCTCCCAGGACGGACAGACGGGCAATAGATGTCGTATGTGAATTAAAAAGATAATACATTCCAACATAGGCAGTCCAAATGCTAGAACATGCATGTGTCTATACATTCTACCTGCAGGTCCGCTGCAACTCTTAAATCCAGGCTGAAGACTTTTTGTCGCTGCTTTTAATTGAAACTGAGCCGTTGTGTTCATCAGTAAAGTAGAACTTCTGTGTGAACTATTCATATCTTAAACTGCACTGTAACTTTTTATTCATGTATTTTTTCTTTTAATGTTTCTTTTATTATCTTTTCTTTTTAATGACTGTTTTTAAATGCCTTTGTCTGAATGTCTTTCATTTTTGTAAAGCACCTTGAATTGCCTTGTGTTAAAAGGTGCTATATACAGTGGGGCAAAAAAGTATTTAGTCAGCCACCAATTGTGCAAGTTCTCCCACTTAAAAAGATGAGAGAGGCCTGTAATTTTCATCCTAGGTACACTTCAACTATGAGAGACAGAATGGGGGGAAAGAATCCAGGAAATCACATTGTAGGATTTTTAATGAATTAATTGGTAAATTCCTTGGTAAAATAAGTATTTGGTCACCTACAAACAAACAAGATTTCTGGCTCTCACAGACCTGTAACTTCTTCTTTAAGACCCTCCTCTGTCCTCCACTTGTTAACTGTATTAATGGCACTTGTTTGAACTCGTTATCAGTATAAAAGACACCTGTCCACAACCTCAAACAGTCACACTCCAAACTCCACTATGGCCAAGACCAAAGAGCTGTCAAAGGACACCAGAAACAAAATGGTAGACCTGCACCAGGCTGGGAAGACTGAATCTGCAATAGGTAAGCAGCTTGGTGTGAAGAAATCAACTGTGGGAGCAATTATTAGAAAATGGAAGACATACAAGACCACTGATAATCTCCCTCGATCTGGGGCTCCACGCAAGATCTCACCCCGTGGGGTCAAAATGATCACAAGAACGGTGAGCAAAAATCCCAGAACCACACGGGGGGACCGAGTCAATGACCTGCAGAGAGCTGGGACCAAAGTAACAAAGGCTACCATCAGTAACACACTACGCCGCCAGGGACTCAAATCCTGCAGTGCCAGACGTGTCCCCCTGCTTAAGCCAGTACATGTCCAGGCCTGTCTGAAGTTTGCTAGAGAGCATTTAGATGATCCAGAAGAGGATTGGGAGAATGTCATATGGTCAGATGAAACCAAAATAGAACTTTTTGGTAAAAACTCAACTAGACGTGTTTGGAGGAGAAAGAATGCTGAGTTGCATCCAAAGAACACCATAGCTACTGTGAAACATGGGGGTGGAAACATCATGCTTTGGGGCTGTTTTTCTGCAAAGGGACCAGGACGACTGATCCGTGTAAAGGAAAGAATGAATGGGGCCATGTATCGTGAGATTTTGAGTGACAACCTCCTTCCATCAGCAAGGGCATTGAAGATGAAACGTGGTTGGGTCTTTCAGCATGACAATGATCCCAAACACACCGCCCGGGCAACGAAGGAGTTGCTTCGTAAGAAGCATTTCAAGATCCTAGAGTGGCCTAGCCAGTCTCCAGATCTCAACCCCATAGAAAATCTTTGGAGAGAGTTGAAAGTCTGTGTTGCCCAGCGATAGCCCCAAAACATCACTGCTCTAGACGAGATCTGCATGGAGGAATGGGCCAACATACCAGCAACAGTGTGTGAAAACCTTGTGAAGACTTACAGAAAACGTTTGACCTCTGTCATTGCCAACAAAGAGTATATAACAAAGTATTGAGATGAACTTTTGTTATTGACCAAATACTTATTTTCCACCATAATTTGCAAATACATTCTTTCAAAATCAGACAATGTGATTTTCTGGATTTTTTTTTCTCATTCTGTCTCTCATAGTTGAAGTGTACCTAGGATGAAAATTACAGGCCTCTCTCATCTTTTTAAGTGGGAGAACTTGCACAATTGGTGGCTGACTAAATACATTTTTGCCCCACTGTAAATAAACTTGCCTTGCCTATACATAAGAAGAAGATGAATCCAGCTGGGTGTCAAATCTCTCACCTTTTTTTCCATCACCAGATGTAAATTCACTCTTGAAAGTTTCCTGCATGGAAAAACAACAATGCACATAATTTCACTTTCAATCAGTGGTGATGACCAAAGACATTGTTCTTTATTTTGTATGCATTTACCTAATAATCTCTAATTTAAATGTATATGTTTGCAGTTACTGAGACTAACTTACCGTCCCCACTCTGTTTATAGCGCAGGTGAAGCAGTGGTTAGCGATCGCTGCGTTCCTCGCCTCGATCGACCACATGGGCTCACTGAGGACCAGAAGAAAATACATTATATTCAAGCATGGGGAGAATTTACTTCTTCCGACAAAACGATAATGTGAGTGTATATTTATTTGTAAGAGGAATCCAGGAGTAGGGCTGTGCAATTAATCGTATTTTAATCGCGATTACGATTATGGCTTGCGACGATTAGGAAAACAGCATAATTGACAAAATACGATTATTTTGCTGGGTGCGCTTTCGCCCCTCCCTAAAAGCCCACTCGGCCACGTGGGAGTGACATGTGTTGTGAGTGTTCAGCGCAAGCGAAGATGTCAGAACAAGAGCAGCAACTCGTTAAAAAGAAGGGTCGCGGGGAGATTCCCAGTCGATCGCGAGATGTGTCTAAAAATAGAACAACAATATTCTGTTTTATCGTTAATGTCCTGTAACATAATGTTCCCGTGCCAGAATAATGCACTTGAACGCATCAAAGCTTTGTGATTGGCCGGCCTCACCCCATGTGTCCGGGCGTGGCTGGTGAGCAGTGCACTATTTCGCTGACGTTGTCCGTGTCAACAGCATGGATGGTCAACAGGAGTGACAGTCCGCACAAGACCGCAATTATGGCAGAAGCAAAAAAGCCCAAAATATATAATTTTCACTCCAAGTGGGAGGATCATTATTTTTGTATCTATTCCAATTCAAAGTCCATCTGTCTCATCTGCAATGCGAGCGTGGCTTTATCGAAGAAGGGTAATTTAGGAGCGGCATTTCAAAACAGTGCACAAACGCTACGAGACGGAATTCCCTCCTATTCTGCCCTACGCTCCAAAAGGGGAGGGGCCTGAGAGCACAGCTAAATGCACAGCAGTCCATTTTCACCAGGCCCAACAACAAGAGCAAGGCTGCTACCAGAGCATCTTATCGTGTCAGTCACGTTCTTGCGAAACACATGAAGTCTTTCGAAGACGGCGAAGTTATGAAAGAAGCTTTCCTGGAGGCTGCGACGCGCTTTTGTGGGACAGTAAAAATAACAGCAGCATTTCAACAGGTGTTTGATATAATAAAAACTCAATTTAGATACCGTTATTAATCTGCTGTAAGTTTTAGTTTGTTTGAATTTATTCATGATAATTATTGTACAAAATGGTATAAGAATGCAAACATTAAGATCTGTTCTGTTTAAATTGATTATAGTCTATCAGTTCAGAAACTAGTGTTGCTTGCATCCTATTTTAAAGGCATTTCTTTTTATACTCTAATAAAATGCAACAAAAAATGGGTTTGATTCTATTAATGTTGTCTTTTTTATTGCACTGTTGCTGCAGCAGATTACTGTGTAGCTTCAGATCTGAGTTGTCTTATTAGTAAGCCTAATTTATACTTTTGTAGCAACACTATTTTTATATAATGGCAAAGAAAGGGTTCTTCAGAGTCTTTTCTTTTTTTCCTGTGTCATATGTGGCAGCACTGCCACAAGTTGCTCTTCAGAGAGGGTCTTCAGTACAGGTGGCAATATTGTCACCTGCCTGCTTATTTCTTGCAAAAAATCTTTAAGAGATGACATGAGCAGCCCTACCAGCATTTGTCATGGTGGCCAAAACATTTAGTCTTAAATTGTAGTTCAACATTTATTTCCTGTTACTTCTGGACCATGACGGTTGGCCAGCCTTCAACGTTTAACTGAGTGGAATATGTTGAATATGTTTTACCAAAATGTTGGCTATATGTTAAGGAGTTTTCAGTAGGTTGTGACAGTGCACTGCAACATATTTGATTTCATTTATTTTGGTCTAATTTATTTTTATTTATCATATTAATATATGTTTAGTATGGTTTTGGAAGTGTGCTCCAACACATTTATTGATCTTGTTTATTGGTAAAATATTATTTGTTTTAAAGTTCAATAAATGGTCAATGAATAATCGTCAAAATAATCGTGATATCAATTATTGACCAAATAATCGTGATTATGATTTTTGCCATAATCGCACAGCCCTATCCAGGAGTATGTCAAAAATATTCCAGGTGTCACCAAAAAATTATATTGTGGGCGTCATCAACAGACAAGAGATAATATAAGAGGTCCTATTCTGCTTCTTGGGGTTTTCCATTTCCTGTAGTGTGTTTGATATGTTTTAGTGCATGTAAACGGTCTGCAAAGGACACAAAATCCCTGTGTAACACTCCTGCTCCTATTGGCTAGCGCTCCAACACATTGTACTTGATAGGCTAAGGGGGCGGGACATCTCTAATCGGTTGATCAATCACAACAGAGCCGGCCAGCTAACCAATCAGAGCAGGCTGGGCTCTGGTTTCAGACAGAGGGTGAAAAGAGGTGCTGCAGCACAGGCAGTATGAGAAAAATAAAGAGCTTTTTGAACATTGAAGCATGGAGACATGTCACATTAGCGGCCAAGTAGCTTTATAGGTCCCTTTAATGTGACTTTGCTGTACTTGGAGAAGCAAAAGACACATTTGCACTGATAAAGACAATAAATAAATCTGATGCAATCCCAAATACTTGTTTTTAAGCAGGTTTTTCCCTTAATTGAAAGGGAGATCGAGACAGATGTGATGAAGCAAAGGTCCATGGTCCATTCTGCTACTTTCAGATTGCTTTTTTAAAGATGAATTCCTGTGAAAAACCTCTAAATACACTAATATCTCCTCTTTCACAGTACTGAGTATTTACCTGAGCGCTCCGACAGTAGCTGACGGGTTGAAGATGATCTCCGCTCCGTTCATGCCGAACATGAACCAGTTAAGAGGGTGATGGCGGCCGTAGCAGATATTCACGGCGATGTTCCCGAACTGCGTCTGAAACACCGTGTGTCCGCTGTCGCCCTCCATGTAGTACGTGGACTGAGGGGGAAAAGAAACACTGTGAACATTACATTTAAGTCCCAAGACGTTTTTTTTTTACATACAAGAAAATAGTACATACATATATTTTAAAATGCTCTGTAAAAAGGTGAAATACATCTGAGTTCAATTGAAAGCTGTATAGAAGAGAAGTGCAATACAAATAATAAAACTATGAACACTATATATCCATCAAAATGAAAGCTTTATAAAAAGAAATGAACAATACAAATAAGAAAGAATGCTATAAAATATGTAAAATGTATATGAAATAAGCTTGTATCTAGCTAATATATAGTATAGTGTATGTATATATGTAAAAATAGCTAGTATAAAATACAAACATTAACATATTAGCAAAATACTATCAAATTAAGTACAATATATGTCTGAATTAAAATAAAGCTGCATAGAAACAAATTTGAATAAAAAATATGAAAAATATGTAGAAGTCATATCTATTAAATACTAAAAAAATGTGTAAAATAAATCAAAATTCCCACACTGACCTCATTAAAGTCTCCGATCCTGGGAATGTGGTTCTTCCGGGTCTTTCCCAGGACCTTCCCGGTGTTAGAGATCACCACGGCGGTGTTCCACAGGGTGCTGTGCCGAGCATCTCGCTCCAGAATCGGAGAAATAATCACCATGTTGTATTTCTTGGCCAGCTAGAGACAGAAAGCACAGTGTTAATATCATTCAAAAGGTTCATAAATAATACTAAATATACTAATGAAGATCAGCGCAAGTTCAACCAGGAAGACCGTCTTTACTCATTCATTTACTATGCTATGGTAATAATAAATGATCGGGGGCGTCACTCCCCAGCTTAACCAATCACTTCGCTCTATTCTCACAAGCCTATCATAGCGCTCCGCCAACCCTTTTAAATCTGCTCTCCCCCTTCTGACAGCTGTCATTTCAGGTGACTCGATGCAACCCTCCTCCACCCCTTTCCACCTCCTGTCCCTCTGAATCCAGGGTCAAGCTAAGCCCCTCCCCTTCAGACCGACCTCAACTATCCCTTCACCACCACCAGGGTCAAGCTAAGCCACTCCCCTTCAGACTGAACCTAACTATCCATTCACCACCACCAGGATCAAGCTAAGCCCTCCCCTTCAGACCGACCTCAACTATCCCTTCACCACCACCAGGGTCAAGCTAAGCCCCTCCCCTTCAGACCGACCTCAACTATCCCTTCACCACCACCAGGGTCAAGCTAAGCCCCTCCCCTTCAGACTGAACCCAACTATCCATTCACCACCACCAGGATCAAGCTAAGCCCTCCCCTTCAGACCGACCTCAACTATCCCTTCACCACCACCAGGGTCAAGCTAAGCCCCTCCCCTTCAGACCGACCTCAACTATCCCTTCACCACCACCAGGGTCAAGCTAAGCCCCTCCCCTTCAGACCAACCTCAACTATCCATTCACCACCACCAGGGTCAAGCTAAGCCCCTCCCCTTCAGACCGACCCCAACCATCCATTCACCACCACCAGGGTCAAGACCCCGGGGGGTTTCATCGGATCGGTTCTCCCCTCCCGAATGATACTCCTGCACAACGGGGCCTAATCGCCAAAACTCCATTACATTCATTTGTGTATTCCTGGCAATAAATATGTATTCTAACATCAAAACCGTCTCTCCTGGTTGAACTATTTGAATGGGTGAGGCCGAGTTAAACTACCATATGATATAGGTGGTAGATATATGTATTAATAATGTTTTTGATTAATTGTAATAGTTGTACTCATTGAATGTCATATAGAGCAATTTCTTTATTTACTTTTTATTTTATTACATTCATTTAATTTAAAAAAACTCTGTCTATGAACAGTTTTATTTCATACTATATTATGACATCTTAATGACTTTTCATCAAATATTAGTGGGACTTTTTATGACTTGCTTTGACATCATTTTCCAAGACTTTCTATTGTTTTAACAAAATATTGTGACTTTTTCTGACATAGCCTACTTTACCTTTAACATTATTTTTACACCATATTATGACTTTTTATGGCATTTAATGACTTATGACATACTATACTATGATGTTTTTTAACATAGTTTACTATACATTTTTAAACCATAGTTGTATAACATAATATACTATGACTATGATGCACATGCTACCCTGCAGTATATGTACTTATGCATATGTACTTTTATGTATGATAAAAGATAAGCTCCTCCTTTAAAAGCTGCAACATTAAAGTGGTAAGTCCAATAATTCACCCATATTTTAAATCCACTATTGCATTATATATTATTCTAAAATGTGCAGAATGAGTACTTTTGGAGCACATTTGAATGCTAATACTTATAGGTGTTTTACTAAGAGAGACTTTGAATGCAGGACTTTAACTGGAGAAGCAAAAAACACATTTGTGCTGATATAGACAATACATATATCTGATGTAATCCCAAATACCTGTTTTTAAGCAGGTGTTGCCCTTAATTGACAGGGAGATAGAGATGGATGTGATGAAGCAAAGGCCAATGGTCCATTCGGCAACCTTCAGATTGCTTTTCTTTATGAGTAATTCCACTGAAAACATCTAAATATACTAATATGAACCTGAAAGTATTTCTTATATACTTGTATTGCAGTAATGATTGACCTCTTGGCAGAATCGCGTGGTGTTTCCTTCCTCTGCAGACTCTGCAAACTCCGTCCACGGCTCCTTCTCTCGGGTGCAGAAAGCGAAGGGCATGGCTGTGGAGAGGAACCACTCTGAGTGTGTTTCTGTAGATGAAGTGTAACGTGTGGCTTTGATTTAATAAAGAAACTCACTCCAGGTCTCCTGAAAGCAGACGATGTTCACACCACACATGGCCGCCACTTCCACCATCTCCCCCACACGGCTGTGCATCGCAGTGATCTGAGGAGGAGGACATAGTCATACAGGTCTTTATTAGTCGTTCCATTTTTTGGAATCAACTTTTTATGATATTTGTCACATAACAAATATTTTTTATCACATAATATATAAATTGTATAAATATATATTTTTACGAGGTAATATACTATGACTTTTTTACGACGTATTTAACCGGAGTTGGGAGAAGTATTCAAGTATTGTACTTGAGTTAAAGTAGAAGTACTCAGATCTTGTACTTGAGTAAAAGTAGAAGTACTCAGATCTTGTACTTGAGTAAAAGTAGAAGTACTCAGATCTTGTACTTGAGTAAAAGTAGAAGTACTCAGATCTTGGAGTAAAAGTAGAAGTACTCAGATCTTGTGCTTGAGTTAAAGTAGAAGTACTCAGATCTTGTACTTGAGTAAAAGTAGAAGTACTCAGATCTTGTACTTGAGTAAAAGTAGAAGTACTCAGATATTGTACTTGAGTAAAAGTAGAAGTACTCAGATCTTGGAGTAAAAGTAGAAGTATTCAGATCTTGTGCTTGAGTAAAAGTAGAAGTACTCAAATATTGTACTTGAGTAAAAGTAGAAGTACTCAGATATTGTACTTGAGTAAAAGTAGAAGTACTCAGATCTTGGAGTAAAAGTAGAAGTACTCAGATCTTGTACTTGAGTAAAAGTAGAAGTACTCAAATATTGTACTTGAGTAAAAGTAGAAGTACTCAGATCTTGTACTTGAGTAGAAGTAGAAGTACTCAAATATTGTACTTGAATAAAATTAGAAGTACCAGAGTGTAAGAATACTCTGTTACAAATATTTGTAGGACATACTATACCATGACATTATATACTCTATCTAAATTATGTAAAGTCTCTCAATGTTTAGTAAACTCTAAATGAAAACCACGTCAGGTGTGTGTTAATAACGCGTGTGTGTGATCCAGACCTGGTCCAGGATGGGGGCGTCGGTCGGCAGCACGATCTGGTTCTGGATCAGTCCGACCCGGGTCCTCCTGGCCTTCCTCAGCTGCTCCGGAGACGCTTCAAACCCAAAGCCCTGCAGCTCAAAGTCCCGCTCCGAGGCGGCGCTGACAGCAGCTGCCGGCAGATCCAACTTCCTGTCAGAGAGGAGAGTTTTGGGAATGTGGACACAATGGACACACAGTAATAACATGTATTTCAGGTGGGTCTCAGGTCTTTACATTGATATTTTGGGGGGTTTAATGAGGTAATTATCCATATTAATCACCATCTAACCTGCAGCTTTTCCCCTGGGAATGACTATCACTGCACTATAATGACAATTTAATAATTATTGCATGTATATATTTTCTGTGAATATTAAACTGTCCCTTTTTAGCTTTTCTTATTAAATAATGGTGTGTCTGTTGTGACGTTTTTGCTTCCTTATATGAGTGAGTACTGTATGTGAAAATAATACAAACTATAAAATAACTTTTTATATAATTATCATAAAATATGAAATTTTTAATGATTTTTTAAATATATTTTTACAACATTTTATACTATGACATTCTTTTATTATTTCTTTATGAGATATTAAACAATTACTTTTGTATTTTTGACATATAACATCTTTTATGACTTTTTTATGGAAGTTATACTCTTAATTAACTTTAATATCAAAACTATACTATTGCCTTTTATATAATTTTTTATGACATATTTTACGATTACGTTTTTTATAAAATACTAAAATGTGTCATTTGTAAAATATATGTATGACATATTCTGGACCAGGGTGCTTTCCAGCATTATTTGTAACCAAAAAAGCCTAAAACACAACATTATTTGAACACACACGTGAGGTTATTATTTGCACAGGTTAAAGGTTGTTCCGCTCTGACAGAAGTTGAACTAACCAAAGTCCACTGACTGAGCAGAATAATAATTTACCAAGAAGGAAAACATAGAACAGAAAAAGCATAGTAATAAAAATAAAAATAAAGGTCCATATTCCTGGACCCCAACTCACTTCGTCTCCTTCCCGAATAAGATGCGTTTCACCTCGGACAGCTCGGCCTCGGGCAGGTGGGTCTCCAGACATTTCTCCAGGGACTCAAACTCACAGGAGGACATTTTGGAGGCTGTAGGGGCAGTTTCTGCGGGTTAGCAGTTCGTGCAGCTCGGTGATGTTTCTGCTGCTCTCGTTATATAGCAGTGTGTTTTCTCGCAGTCTGACGCAGGATTTGGTTCAGCAGAAGCTACGGTGTGTCCAGAGGCTGTCAGTGGCTGTTTGTCAGTAATTAACCCCAGACCCCCCCTCCCTCCCAGCTGTGGGGAAAGGCATTATTGAAGGGGGCGACCTCCGGGGCATGAAGCCAATGCGGAAGAGACTTTTTAATAATGTACAAAACAGCGTGGCTTTCTGAAATAAATACAACAATCTAAGAGGAACAGATGCATCCAGAAGACAGGACTAAACATCAAAAACTGAGATTAAAGTATACAATAAATTAAAACACAATAAGGGAAATACAGTTGTGTTCTTCAAATATGCTAAACCGTTTTATTTCATTTTTCTTTTTTTTTAAATAAACTTTATTCATCAGTTTTTGCATGAATATTTTGTACAATTGCATTATGTAAAAAGTAAACACATGAATTCCCTTTATATATAAAAAACATCACACATTGCAAAACACTATAGCCTAAAACTATAGCATAAAACACACAACAAAATAAACAACAATCCAACAAGGAATATATGTAATTTTACTCAAGTACAAGTACACATTTGAGGTATTTGTATTACACTTGAATATTTTCACTTTATCATACTTCTACTCGTCTACATGTCAAAGCAAATATTGTACTTTTTTCTCCACTGTGTCTTTGATAGCTTCATAAAATATATAAATCACCTCATAATTATATTGTATTAAAGGTACACCTACCAAGCAGTGCAAGTATAAACTCCACCTTCAATAATTCATCATTAATGATATAGTAAATTAGAATAAAATATATGATTCTAAAATGGGTAATTCTGCATAATCAGTATATTTTGATGCAGGACTCTTACTTGTAACAGAGGGTTTTACGCTGTAGTATAGCTAGTTTGACAAACTGTGCAACATGTGAGTACTTCTTCCACCTCGGACTTTAAGAAACTATTTGATGTGTTTTTTCTTGTTGTTTGCAGAGATGTGTTTGCTCCTCTGCGTCCGTCCTCTCGTCTTCTTCTCTTGCTCCTGATCGGGGTTAGACAGTTTCCTCAGCAGCTCTACGAAGGAAGAAATTAACATTTAATTATATTTTAATGTTGACAAACAGGAGGCTTTAGAGAGCCTTTTTTAATATATAAATCTGCTGGTTTGTCACCTGTTATCTCCGGGTGTCTGCAGGGGTTCAGGAGAGAAACATATTTCTGACCTGCAGCATCATCCTCTCCTGGAGAAAATAGATCATATATTAATTAGTATTTTAATGTAGTATAATAACAGCTCGATACATTTGTAGGATATTCTCCCCATATATCAATATGAAATATATATATATATATATATATAATGTAGAATACCTCTAGTATAGCAGCAATACAGTAATTTAACACTATACAAACAAATGAAAACATATTTATTTTATTTTGTAATGAAAGAGACACCATTTTTACACAATCTAATTCCCTTAATATATTATTAATAATTATTTACTTTTATTATAATTGATTATATTCATTTTAATATTTTATTAGATACATTTTTGGTTTGTTTTGGACGAAGGCATACCCTAAAGCTCCTTTATAATAAAAAAACAATGCATTTACAACTGATGTAATAATGTAACTTACAAAATAAAAATAAAGTTGTGTCTCTTATTGACATTATGTTTAAGCATTAGATCCACGTACTGCACACTCTCAGCAGGAAGTAGTGTTGTCTCTCCGTCAGCACGCTGCTGGCCAGAGCGACACTTTGCTGCTTCGCCTCCAAATCCATCACTTTCCCACCGCCGTCCATCAGCTCCACGCACTCTGCACGAGGGAACGCTTGATGTTACTATTACAAGACATGACGGAGGCCTGAGAGGCAATTGAGCTTCAAAGGCAGGCAAGGCGTTTATTTATACAGCACCTTTCAGCACACGGCAACCCAACGTGATTTACCAAATGAAAGAGACATTTAAGAACAAATACAGTGGAAGCACGTGGCATTTCAAAACAGGCATTTAAACAACGAATATAATGAAATCAACACAACAGGTATAAAACACATGGATAAAAAGCCATACTACAATTTGAGACAACTCATCCAAATGCAGCGTCAAAGAGATACGTTTTCAATCGCGATTTAAAAGTATCAACCGTTGCAGCGGACCTGCAGGATTCAGGCAGTTTGCTCCAGATGGTCGGGGCATACTAAACGCTGCTTCTCCATGTTTAGTTCTGACTCTTGAAGCAGAGAGCAGACCCGTCCCAGAAGACCTGAGGTTCATATTTTTGCAGGAGGTCGTTGATATCATTTAAACCATTCAGTGCTTTAGAAACCAGCAATAGCACTTTAAAATCAATTGTTTGGCAGACTGGAAGCCAGCGTAAAGACTTCAGTACTGGACTGATGTGATCCACTCTGTTAGTGAGGACTCGGGCAGCGGCGTTCTGAATCAGCTGCAGCTTCCTAATGCATTTTGTGAGCCCTGTGAAGACACCATTATGCGTTTGTAAAGGCTTATAGGAAATAAGTAATTTTACTCAAGTATATTTGAGGTACTTGTACTACACTTGAATATTATTATTTGTTTCTACTTTATACTTCTACACGTCTACATGTCAGAGCAAATATTGTACTTTTGTCTCCACTGTGTCTTTGATAGCTTCATAAAATATGTAAATCAACTCATAATGATCAAAGATGCTCTATTATGCTTCAGTAAAGGCTATAGACTATATTGAAGAGGCCCCACTATTTGTGTCCCTTTCCTGTAGTGTGTTATTTAGGTTTGTGTGCATGTAAATGGTGTGTAAAGGCTAAAACCCAGAGGGAGTCATTTAAAGGTCACCTATCATGCTATTTGTAGGCAATAGCATAGCTCTCAGATATACACAAATATAAAAAACATGTCTATGAAGTGTTTTGCTCAAAACACCAAACAGATCATTCTATCCATGCCTCATATCCCTCTATTTCACTTCCTGTTTCAAACGTGCTGATTTGGGGTAAAAAGCTTTAAAAATAAAAAGCAGGGGTCTGAGCTCATGCGGGACCCGGCAGCTACTGTCTAAACTAAATGCTGCCGTGATGAAACTCCATATCATGGATTATCAAGGATTCTCTCTGAAACAGTCTGGAGCTCAAAGGCTTTCTCTCTTGCCGGTTATACCACAAGGTGAGTTCCTTTTTACTTCCTGCTTCTTCACACACATGCTCTCCAGTACAGGTTAGCTCTGAGTGTTAGCGATGCTAATGTAAACACAGACCATATTACGTCCAAAACAGTCGGGCATTGTTTCTGATAGCAACTTTCTGATTGGGCCGTGGGTCCACATTTCAGATATTACGTCATATCGGACGCAAATCTGGATCAGCTCCGTTGTTCCCCGTTTTTAGAGATTTGGGTACGGAGGAAAAGAGAGAGGGTTTTATTTCCTGACGCTGCGTGAGTTCCCCGACACACCGGGGACACATTTATGTATAAAAGATATCTAAAAGTGCATTTTGCATGATAGGTCCCCTTTAAATAAAAACATTTTATCTGTAAAACATGTACAAACTTTTTTCTACTATGAGGTAATTTTTGTAAACACAAACACTTTTTTCAAATCTTTGCTGTTGTTAAAAATGTGATATGTAATATTTTAAATTCAGATATACTCGTTTTAAAGTCATTATAATAACCATTACTAACATTTGTGTTTATTACCTTTGAAGTCCAGACCGCATCGCTCCTTTAAATGATGGATGAAGTTTATCAGCTTACAGTTGAGATTTAATATCTCCATCCTGCTGTCTGGCAAGAAAACAATATTGTTAAAAATAAGAGATGAAAAAAAACACCATTTACATTTACATAATCACATGAGGATAATTGGACTTGTTTTTAAACACTTGAAAAGCTACCAGAATATAAAAGAACGAGGATCTTTACTAACCTCCGTGCAGGATAGTGACGAACATGTTCTGCTCCTGACTCAGTGCTCCTCCACTCACACTGACTACCAACTCTGACCCACATGTGTTTACTACAGAGAGCCCCAGAAACACACAGAGAAACAAAAGAGGCCCTTAAATCTGTTTTGGTGCACACTTTGTGACGTAGAGATGGCACACACACACACACTTCTTTTGCATCCTCCTCTTCTTCTCCTTTCAAAGCCTTATAAACGAGGGGTTACTGTTGCTTGTATCCATGGTGTCCACACACACACACACACACACACACACACACACACACACACACACACACACACACACACACACACACAACACCACACACACACACACACACACACACACACACACACACACACACACACACACACACACACAACACACACACACACACACACACACACACACACACACACACACACACACACACACACACACACACACACACACACACACACACACACACACACACACACCTTTAAAACTGTACGATGTGTCTGTATTTTCTACAGATTTAAGAATGAGAAATGTTATTTAGGAGCTAACACACTAAAAAGAGGTCTCAGTTGTGAATCTTTTTTAAAAAGCACGAAAGACCCCTAGGGAAGCTTTGAAAAGAAGTACGCTCTGCACCCTTTACCCTGAACCCACAGGGGATTGCTGGGAAAATAAAGAAGTCCTAACATAGTTTGACTAAATAACCCATTTCCCATAATGCTCTCTGGCTATAGACATCCCTATCTGATATGATACCTCGCCTGGGGAAACGCCTGCAGACACGCCTTCAGCTTCTGAGTAGAGACGGTGTCATTGTGGACATTAATGACGGCAAATACAGTAAGGACACTTTAAATGTAAAAGGAATTTATTGAAAGGCGGGACTTTGTGCTCGCCTGCATGTGACAAGACATTCAGCAGAGACACACAAAAAGGCTCGAGTCATGGGTTTGAGTTTAAAGGGATATTTCACCAATAAAAGGATCATTTGTGTATTAATAACTCTTTGCTCACATGCCTCAACTCTTACCAAAGCATACACAGACAGACCATTCTTGATGAATTGAAGTACAGTGAGTACATCCTAAACAAATGCATTTCCAGTCAAATATTACAATTTAAAGCTCATTTTCAGGGTCATATTTGTATTTTCTGCCTCTCCTTTAATGTGCTGCAGCTCCTCTTTTCACCCTCTGTCTGAAACCAGAGCCCAGTCTGCTCTGATTGGTTCGCTGGCCAGCTCTGTTGTGATTAGTCAACCGCTTAGAGATGTCCCGCCCCTCAGCCTATCACGTACAATGTGTTGGAGCGCTAGCCAATAGAAGCACAGGTGTTATATAGTGATGTCACTATGTTCAGGAAGCTACTTTACTTCAATTCATCAAGACTTTTCTCTGCTTTTCAATTCTTCATTTACAGTGGAGGTAAATGTAAGGAAACACTGAGTGAGTCGTTGATTGGAGGTGAAGTATTCCTTTAAGTCTAATCATTAACAATCCACTCATCAAACTCAGAAGTCAACAACATGAGAAATAACTTAGAAGTCACAGTGTCACACTTTCAGCAGACCCAAACACAGAGTTAGGGATATATTACCGAGTTTGGGGCCTTCGCTTTAACACATTATTATGAAACACACGTGATGTGGGAGAAGCTGGATTTCAGTGTGAGAGAAAGGAAAAGGCTGGATGTGAAAAAGGTTTTTGCAAACGAGCGTGAACGTTGCTTCGCAGATTTATTGAAGTCTGTGCACCACGCAAATGACGTATGTAAACGTCTTGTTTTGTAAGTGCAATACAGAAAAATACGGCGGGGAATGTGGATTCAAAAAGATTCATTTGTAAATGTAAGTGAGACTCAACCTTGTGAACACGAAGACAACAACACATGGTTTAAAACGTGGGACACAAACACCTGACTCATGTTTGAAGTGTTTTTAGAAAAAAAAGAACTCACAAAGAACGGTTGGAGACAATTTGCTTTGGGTCGTGCACGCGGTTTGTCTGTAGCCTCATCCCAACACCCCTCCTCGACTCCTCCTTTCCTCACTCGCTTCTCTTCCTTGCATCTTAGCTCCGCCTCCGTAAGATGCGAACGAGGGACACGAGGAGGTGACGCGAGGACAGAGGAGTCCAGGGCTGCTTCTCAGGTCGACTATTTTCATTTCCTCGCTCCTCGGTCTCACCGGAAGTTGATTTGCCTCCTGCGCCATCTTGAGTACCGTCCCATGGCTCTTATTTCTGCCGGAGGACCGAGGATCGAGGAGCGAGGAGCGATCATGGAGGAGCGATAACCGAGGAACCACCAGACCATCCTCCGATGAAATCCTCAGATACTCACCCCGCCCCCTTACTGTGTATCGCTCACTGATTGGACGAGGCAGTGCATGCACTGATCTGATGCTTCTTGACATGAGAGCAGAGTGAAGAAAATACATGAACCTCACGGGAGTCACTCCTCAGTTTATACCGTGTTTTGTTTCAATTCATGTTTCATTTAGTTACAAATATGTGATATATCTGAACAACAAAGTGGTCACAAATCATTTAATTCATTTTTTGGAAACATTTTCATGATCGCTTTTTTCGTTTTACATTTTCATGTATTGTCATTTCCATTCAGTCAGTCATTAAGTGCTATTGAAATGTTAATTTACTACATATCCAAACAAACAAACAAAGTGTGCAATCCAATGAATGTTAATCTAACTGGGTTTTGATAGATAACATATCTCTTTTTCTTCTCTCAATTATTTTATTTATTTTGTGCACTCTAATCAATATTAAACAAACTATTGTTCGTTTATACATTTTAAGAATGGCGTTTATCTTTTTTCAGAATGAGTTCTTATTGTATTTAATGTATTTGGGTCTACAACAGATGATACAAATGTTTGTGTCAGTAAATGTGTACTAACAGAGGCGGGGGTGTTTGTGAAATATTTATTTAAATGAATGAATCTTTCTCTCGTTAGTCAAGGAATTCAATGTATGATGGTTGGTCCTGCTTTTGTGTTTCGTTTTGGTGTAAAATGTAGCCTACATTTAAATAAAAATATAATTATAGTAATGTGAAAGCCTTTTAGAAATGAATTGCACATAATAATTCCCACGGAGCTGTGAGCACTTATACATTTATGTGACGCTTTTCCACTCATCTTCCAGTTGTCCGTTTTTCTCTGTTGAAATCGACCAGCTGTGAAGGTGGGGGCGGGGCTTTTATACAGTGAAAACACTTCCGCGTAGTCTGCTCGCGTGTATCCTCTCTTTCGTCTCCTCCCGCACCCCTCCTCCCTCACCCCTCCTCGACTCCTCCGTGTGCATTTCAGCTATTGGGACGTCCTTCAACATGGCGTGTCTTGATCGATTTCCGGGTCAAGTCCCGGAGGAGGAGAAGAGAGGAGTCGAGGAGGGATATTGGGATGAAGCTTCTGTGTGTGTGAACGCGTCATCATCCAATCTGCGCACCTGGGAGGACGGGAGGTAATTAACCTATATGTGTGGGTGATCAGCTGGGATGAGAGGTTGCAGAGGAAGCCACACGTTTTTCAACCGTGATCGTTATGTTTTAAACAAGATTTTAGATATGTGAGTCTTAAAAGAACATTTGAAGTAAATAAAGCATTACAAATGACGTCATGGTGGACCTCATCCTTCACAACAACACGCGTTGGGAACTCTGACTGCTAACCTCCATGAGTAGCTTTTTTTGATGAGCGATCGCCGCTACAGATCTGCATATAAAAATAAAAGGAGAGACTTCATATATCTGGTCCGAAGTATTCTGTGGATTAAAGCAGTGGCGAACCGTCAGGGCCTTCAAGGTATTCAGAGAATACCCTGGAACACTCAGATAAAACAAACACAAAATCGATTTAATAATTTAAAATGAATAATGAGAATCGTATCCGTGTTGTTGATCTGTAATATTACAGTGGTACGTTGATTTGTTTGTCCTTCTCGGACCATGCTCTACGCATTTCAGTGGTTTTGTGTTAGAAAAGAAAGCAACCAATCAGATCTTGTTCTGGGTCTCTGGGTAGAATATCCTTCAACAAGGTATTCTACATCCTTGATCGAATGCCCTGGCCGTTGCTCTGAATGAGAGCGTACGTTTGGACTGACAGTTTGATCAACCAATCCTATATTGATTTGTAGCCAATGGGCGTGTTCTTTCAGAGTTTCCCTCGGTTCCAGGTGCTCTAGAAGGCCCTCTAGAAGTTAACTGGCTCGAGACAGAGGATCTAGATGAATGCGACGAAGCAATTCATGCCGTTTTATTGTTTTTAACGTTGAAATGACAAGTGCACTAGGTGAAGATAAAATTGTTGCGGAATTGTTGTGAGTACTCTTTTCAAGACGACAATTCAGTGAAAAGACGGACAATATAATGCCGCGGGGGCGAGGTGTGTGTGTGTGTCTACAGAAGGTCCAGTTGTGATAGACACGGTTCGCCACTGGATTAAAGGCAACAAACAAACGACATTTCAACAACAGTGCAGAGACTTCATTTTCTTAAATAACCTCCCCTTCTGAATAAAAACAAGCTGGAATAAACTGAGGGGGCGAGACTGTTTGGTTTTATTAAGCATTTTCTTGATGTTAATAGTTCATCACGGGTCTTGTGAAGTATTTTAACTTTGCACGTCTATTTGGTTTTTTACCGATCCACAATCCACGTTACAGTGTTTGCCATTTGTCTTTGTTTTCCTTTAAAAGACACATTTTATTCATGTTCGTAACGTCCGTAATGGCTCACACAACCTCTCTCCTAAACAATCCTCCAGTTTTGTGTCTTTCCATCTTCTTCTTAGCAAACAAGCTACAGGTTCATTCGCCAATAACTGGACTGGAGTGTGGAGCAAAACTGGATTTGCATTAGGGGCTTTTGCTGAACGTACAGGACCCTCGTGGATGGGACTAATATCGCGATTTGCATCATCAGGAACGTGTCCGCAAAGTTTAAAATGGCCTTTGCTCCTGTCCTGTCATACGCACTACGTCCACTAGAGGTCACGGTTTCTTCTTATATTCCTTTTTGTTGGTGATGTAGGAGCTGGAGCTTCTGACCCACACCTTTGAAGCTGATGAAGCCCATTCAATCATCCGATAACCGGGTTTTTCTGCATGCGTCATGACATGTTCGCCAGCTCTATAAAGCAACACTTCCTCTCCTGTTCGTCGTACAGCGATTCCGCCTGTGCCGACCTCGCCTCCTCTTCCACTTCCTGTCCTGCACTGTCGTGCTCTTGCTCTGCATACTGAAGATGATGATGGCGTCCAGGGATGTGTCTGAGAGCCTGCAGTGGACAGGGTCCCATTTTAGGACAATGGGAGATAATGACTGATAAAGGAGGCCGAGAAACCGCCACCAAACTTCCCCCGACAGTCGAGATGTGAGAGGAACATCTGCAGGAGCTTTCACAGCTGCTGCTGCTGCTGCTATGTTCAGTACAAGCGTCAAAGTTCATCCCGTCCGCTTTGAGTCTCATGGAGTTGCGTCTGCTGCTGCCGCTCTCGAAGGTTTCCTGCTTTCGAAGGATGTGTCGGCGGATAATCCTGCGAAAGGTTTGCCTGAACTCCCGGATTCGATAGGCATAGATAAAAGGGTTGATGACAGAGTTGGCGTGGGAAAGGATGATCGCCACGAACATGATCCACACTGGAGGACCAGCGCAGTCCGGACAGAAGAGCGTGAAACAGTTTATGATGTGGAGAGGAAGCCAGCAGACAGCGAAAAGTCCTACGATGATCGCTAGAGACTTCGCCGCCTGGACTTCTTTCTGCAGTGTGGAGCGAGACTTCCCCCCGTGCACCGCCTTCACCTCCATGAATTTGAGTTGGTGGCGAGCGGCCATGAAGATGCACAGGTAGATCCCCAGCATCAGCAGCAAGGGGATGAGCACGCAGGCTAAGAAGTTGAAGTAGACCATGTACTCCATGACCACCACGTCCTCAAACAGGCAGGGCATGAGGCCCGGGGGGCAAACGGAGCTGTTGCTGCTGTTGCTGCTGTCGGGGGGTTTGTGCCATCCCATCATGGGGGTCAGGCCGATGATGATGGATAACACCCAGCAGATGGCGATGATGCCCTGAGCGCGCTGCCCCGTCACCAAGCTGTTGTATCTGGGGAGGAAGATGATAGAAACATCAAATATAATATAAGAATGCTTTTCCCCCCCCTAAGGACAGCCATACTTAAAGAGGACATATCCTGCTGATGTTCAGGTGTATATCAGTATGTAGTGTCTCTACTTTAAAGAGTCCTCTCCTGCTGATGTTCAGGTGTATATCAGTATGTAGTGTCTCTACTTTAAAGAGTCCTCTCCTGCTGATGTTCAGGTGTATATCAGTATGTAGTGTCTCTACTGGGACATGTCTCCATGCTTTAATTTTCAAAAAGCTCTTTATTTTTCTCATACAGCCTGTCTTTTCACCCTCTGTCTGAAACCAGGTGTGAGGGAGAGAAACTCCCTCTGGAGGGAACACAGGGAGCTGTTAGGATGTTAGATTTTGGTCACCAAGCTGTCGTGCCTGGAGAGAAAAACGAATTTGTTTTTTTTTCTAAGGACATCCATACTTAAAGCGGCCTAGTTTATGGTTTCACATGAGACAAAGTCTGAAAAAGTTTGTTTAACCAATCCACCGCCCTTCCCTTTCTCCCGTTTATAACCTCCTAACCTATCAGGCTCTCCTCTCCTCTTTCTCTGCTTCGATCTCTCAGGCAAAAAGCACTTTCTTTCAAGATAAGATCCAATCTTCCTATTCCAATCCCAAAAAACTATTCTCCATCTTCTCCACCCTCTTGGACCCTCCCAAAGCTCCTCCCCCCTCCTCACTTCTGTCAAGCGACTTTGTTACCCACTTTGAAAAAAAGGTT
The DNA here is from genome assembly GCF_902827175.1 of Gymnodraco acuticeps. Taxonomy (NCBI): domain Eukaryota; kingdom Metazoa; phylum Chordata; class Actinopteri; order Perciformes; family Bathydraconidae; genus Gymnodraco; species Gymnodraco acuticeps. The sequence goes on along the minus strand of NW_022989943.1, from coordinate 37,649 downwards.
GATGATATTCGCTCTTCTTTTTCTGACTCACCTTTACTCACCGCTGGGTCACCAGACTCTCCTTCCACCAACACACTTACCTCCTTTTCCCCTCTCTCTCCAAGTGAGGTTCTTACCCTCATTACCTCTGCCCGCCCTACCACCTGCCCTCTGGACCCTATCCCTTCAAACCTCCTTCAGACTATCGCTCCTGATATTCTACCGTTTCTCACCCATTTCATCAACACTTCTCTAACTTCTGGTCACTTTCCAAACAGTCTCAAGGAGGCAAGAGTAAACCCTCTCCTAAAGAAACCCACTCTCAACCCGTCTGATGTTATAAACTACAGGCCTGTCTCTCTCCTCCCGTTCCTGTCTAAATCACTTGAACGCGCTGTCTTTAAACAACTCTCCTGTTATCTCAATCAGAACAACCTTCTGGATCCGCACCAGTCTGGTTTCAAGGCAGGTCACTCCACAGAAACTGCTCTCATTGCTGTCACGGAATAACTGCACACTGCCAAAACTGCATCCCTCTCCTCTGTCATCATCCTGTTGGACCTGTCTGCTGCATTCGACACGGTGAATCATCAGATCCTCCTTCGCACTCTCCAAAAACTTGGAGTTTCAGGCTCTGCACTTTCCCTCCTCACCTCATACCTCAAAGACCGCACCTACAGGGTTACTTGGAGAGGGTCTGAGTCCGACCCTTGTCAATTAACTACAGGGGTCCCTCAGGGCTCTGTTCTTGGTCCCCTCCTCTTCTCCCTGTACACAAACTCGCTCGGATCAGTCATTAGCCCGCATGGTTTTTCTTACCACTGCTACGCTGACGACACCCAATTAATTCTGTCCTTTCCCCGCTCAGAGACCCAGGTCGTCGCACGCATCTCTGCTTGTCTAGCTGACATCTCTCAGTGGATGTCTGCTCATCACCTCAAGCTCAACCTTGACAAGACTGAGCTGCTCTTCCTTCCGGGAAAAGATTGTCCCACTCTTGACCTAACAATCAACATCGGCACCTCAGTTGTTTCCCCGACTCAGACTGCAAGGAATCTGGGTGTGACCCTAGATAACAAACTGTCCTTCGCTGCAAACATCGCTGCTACAACCCGTTGCTGCAGATACACGCTTTACAACATCAGGAAGATACGTCCCTAGCTGACACAGAAAGCGACTCAGGTTCTGGTCCAGGCTCTCGTCATCTCACGCCTAGACTACTGCAACTCCCTCCTGGCTGGTCTACCTGCATGTGCCATCCGACCTCTGCAGCTCATCCAGAATGCAGCGGCTCGTCTGGTCTTCAACCTTCCTAAATGTTCCCACACCACTCCGCTCCTCCGCTCCCTTCACTGGCTTCCGGTAACTGCTAGAATCCACTTCAAGACACTGGTACTTGCTTACCATGCTGCGAATGGATCTGGCCCTTCCTACATCCAGGACATGGTTAAACCGTACACCCCAGCGCGTGCACTACGCTCTGCATCAGCCAAACGACTCGCTGCACCCTCGCTGCGAGGGGGACCCAAGTTCCCATCGGCGAAAACACGTGGGTTTGCTATCCTGGCTCCAAGATGGTGGAATGAGCTCCCCATTGACATCAGGACGGCAGATAGCTTGCACATCTTCCGGCGCAAACTGAAACTCATCTCTTTCGACTCCACTTCGAGCGATAGATTTATTAACAAAGCACTTATATACTAATAAAGGACTGGCTTACCTAAAGCCAGTTGAGTAGCACTTGAAATGTTTGGCTCTATGAAACCTGATGTACTTATATGATTCTGTTTTCTTCAAGGTTGTGTCTTCCTGGTCGAATGTACTTATTGTAAGTCGCTTTGGATAAAAGCGTCAGCTAAATGCAATGTAATGTAATGTAATGTAATGTTATAATACTCCACCAGACTTTCTATTTCAAACCATGTTATGATTACAACCACCAGAGCGCGCCATTTAGCTACAAACGGAAATATGGTACATCTGCATCTCCCTGGCCTTTTCTTTCAGAGAGATAAAGTAACTAAGTACATTTACTCAAGTACTGTACTTAAGTACAATGTTGAGCTACTTGTCCTCTACTTGGGTATTTACATTTTATGCTCGTTTGTACTTTCACACTGGATCAACACTTAAACAATACTTTAGATAAACCTGGATTAAATTCACAATTAGTTTAAACTAGTTGCACCTTTACCAGATTTGAGAACACTTTCATGATCAATCATTATAAAACATATCATATATATTATTCTGAAATGGATCAATCTGCACAATGACTACTTTTACTGTCGCTACTATCACTATATTTAGATGAGAATACTTTTCTACTTTCACTTGAGGAACATTTTGAATGCAGGACTTTTACTGTAACAGAGTATTCCTACACTCTGGTACTTCTACTTTTACTCAAGTACAAGATCTGAGTACTTCTACTTTTACTGAAGTCCAAGATCTGAGTACTTCTACTTTTACTCAAGTCCAAGATCTGAGTACTTCTACTTTAACTCAAGTACAAGATTTGAGTACTTCTCCTTTTCCTCAAGTACAATATCTGAGTACTTCTACTTTTACTCAAGTACAAGATCTGAGTACTTCTACTTTTACTCAAGTCCAAGATCTGAGTACTTCTACTTTTCCTCAAGTCCAAGATCTGAGTACTTCTACTTTTCCTCAAGTACAAGATCTGAGTACTTCTACTTTTCCTCAAGTACAAGATCTGAGTACTTCTCCCATCTCTGTTGAAGACGACTTACGTACATCTATGCAGTTAAAAATATATATTTCATATGGAAGCCATTTCATAACTCCAATAAGGCCACTTCTCCAAATCAAAAACAAAACAAACCCTGACTTTGGCGATTAATAAAAGTCTGATTTTCCATGTGATCCAAAAAAGTACAAACCTTTCCGATTATCTATTTTACCAAAGCTTGTCCATGCCAGATTTTGAGACGTTACAATCATTAGAACAAATATTGTGGCTTTGTACGTCTTTGGGCCGTAACGAGTTGATAATATTCAGTATTCGGTAGATATGAGGTTTCCCTGGACTTGTCCTCAGATCAGCTGACGGCTCGGTGGAAGCACTTCTCATGGCGGAAGTAAACGAGCCAGAATAAACAAACAACGGTCCTGCAGGCCGCAGAGGAAGGTCTATTCTGGGGAGGCCTGTGTGGGAGAGCAGCTGAGATATTTGGCTTGTTTCTATCACATTCTTCAGATGTTAAAGTGCAGAGGTTAATGTTGCAACAACAAGTTTTTGTTGCAACAACAAATTTTCCTTATTAAATGTCCATTTTATATTTAAATATTGCTTGTTTTTATTTGTATCTCATTAAATGTCCATATCTCTTTACTAATTCATTATTTTGATTTATTTCTCTCTATATTTCCAAATGTTGTATTAACTTATCTCTTCTTTTATTAATCGAAACATTTCAAAATGTAGTTTTTTTGTTAGTGTGCATTACATTATAATGTTATAATCTAGTAAGGGAAGCATGCTTGCTTAAAGAAATTCAAAAGAGTGGCGCTTCCCATAATGGTGGTCGGCTATAAAAGGTCACAATGAGCCCACTCACAAAGCATGGGAGTTGATTAACCCTCCGGTTGTGTTTGTTTCCCCCCCTTACTTTGGTGTTCAAATTTGACCGGTCCTGTTTTAACTGCTATTACATTAACACAAAAACCATTAATCATCACCAAATTTCATTTAACACCCTTTCAAACTGTACATATTGCATCAGACTACTGGTATACATGAACAACTGCAGTAAATATACAAAGAACAGACACTGAACATGTATTGCGTCTGCCAGGTGTGATCCATGTGGGGGGAGGGGCACATAAGAGCGGGAAACGTGTCAAATTGTTCTGTGTGTGTGTGTGTGTGTGTGTGTGTGTGTGTGTGTGTGTGTGTGTGCCAGGTGTGATTCACATGGGGGATTGGGCACATAAGGAGGGGAACACATCTAGCGTATGTGTGTTTTATCTGATCCGGATGGTTACACCATGGGTGTTACAAAGTTGACTAAGTCATCCAAAATGCAATGAAAGTGGTGATCAGCAATTGTATATGTTCAAATGACCCGAACACAACAGGAGGGTTGAAGAGGTCATATTCTGCTCATCTTCAGGTTCATACAGGGGAAACACAGGAATATAAGCCTTTGCAGACCATTTACATGCACTAAAATCACACATTAAGAGAGGGAAACCCCAGAATAGAGCCTCTTTAAGATCTGAGTTAATGTGATGAGCTGAAAGGTTAAATATCTGGACACGTACCGTCTAATTTGATATCCTAATCTAGGCCGACATTCAACATAAGCGGTTTAATAAGCGATGTGTTTTACCAGTTAAAATATGAAGTAGGATCACACAGGGGGTTTGGGGGGGGGGGGGGGGGGTCACAGTCTGTGTAAGTAATTAGAGCGCCGCTCGTTGGATTGCCCCGGAGGGAAGCGGCCTCGTGGGAGACGCCATTTCTGGAAACACTTAATCTGCCAAGGGTTTCTGGATCAAATATCAAATGTCGATACTCATAAATACAAAATGAAATATGTGGTTTTATTGTGAGACCTCCACTCGCACGGGGACCAGGAGACGGATTACACTGAGCTGAGAACAAAATATATAGGAGTGCCATGAAATTTGTATGATTATTTGTTAACTATCTATTTACTTATTTATTTATATTTTGACATTTAGCTATTTACTTGTTTGTTTTGTTTTTAAATATTTCCACATTTTTGTATTCACTCTTTGAAATTCCTCAATTTCTTTGCTTATTTAAAATGTATTTGTCTTTATAAGGGAGGTGTGTGGCGCAGTGGATAGTGCGTTGGTGTTGGGATCAGGTTCAAACCCCACTGCAGTCAGCATGTCGTTGTGTCCCTGGACACTTCACCCCAAACTGTATTGAGTATGTAAGACATTTGGATAAAAGCATCTAACAAGTAACATGTATTTTATGACACTCCCATGTCTCCACCCCGGCTCCACTGACCTGAGCGATATCTTGATGGCGATGTAGCGGTCGATGGCGATGGCCAGCAGGCTGAAGATGGAGCTCTGCGTCAGCACCAGAACGAAGCAGGCGATGAACAGGCAGCCGTAGAAGTTGGAGCAGAACCCGGTGCTGATGGCGATGGAGAAGGGGATGGCGAGCACCCCGACGGCGATATCTGCCACCGCCAGAGACACCACGAAGAAGTTGGTGATGCTCTGCAGGTTGCTGTTGAGGCACACGGCCCAACAAACCAGAACATTTCCCAACACGGAGAACACGGCGATCAGCAGCTCCAGCACGATGTAGATGTGGAGGTAGTAGTTAAGGGGGGGTTCTTCAGACATCGTGAAGGAAAGGTCAAAGGTAAGGAGGGAGGAAGCCTCGCCTCAAACACCATCGCTGCAGCCGGGCGCCTCACCTCCACAAACATCCACCGCCAAACTCCTGACGAGAGAAATGTATTTACTCCTCACTGCACACTCAAAGGCTCCAGATAGAATCCTCTGCTGTCCCCTTCCCTCAGTTCCTCCGCTCTTAAGTCCTCCCCGCTCACAGCCTTCTTCCCATGAACCTCTCGAGGGGCTGAGATGATGCCAATAATCACTGAGGCAACGTGACGCTGCAGAGACAAAAGAGGAAACGCTGTTACAACATAGGAAGAGGATCTCAACATGTTGTGTGGTTTTGAGAAGTCTGCGTATTTTGCAAGTTCCTACGAAGAAAACCCTTTAAGCTCTTCCACGTTAAACTCTAAGTGACATCACTAGGCAACAGTTGTGCTCCTATTGGCTAGCGCTCCAACACATTGTACGTGATGAGGCTAATAGGCGGGACATCTCTAAGCGGTTGACCAATCACAACAGAGCCAGCCAGCTAACCAATCAGAGCAGACTGAGCTCTGGTTTCAGACAGAGGGTGAAAACTGAGAAAAATAAAGAGCTTTTTGAACATGAAAGCATGGAGACATGTCACAGTAGAGACACTACATACTGATATACACCTGAACATCAGCAGGAGAGGACTCTTTAAAGTAGAGACCCTACATACTGATATACACCTGAACATCAGCAGGAGAGGACTCTTTAAAGTAGAGACACTACATACTGATATACACCTGAACATCAGCAGGAGAGGACTCTTTAAAGTAGAGACACTACATACTGATATACACCTGAACATCAGCAGGAGAGGACTCTTTAAAAGTAGAGACACTACATACTGATATACACCTGAACATCAGCAGGAGAGGACTCTTTAAAGTAGAGACACTACATACTGATATACACCTGAACATCAGCAGGAGAGACTCTTTAAAGTAGAGACACTACATACTGATATACACCTGAACATCAGCAGGAGAGGACTCTTTAAAGTAGAGACACTACATACTGATATACAACCTGAACATCAGCAGGAGAGGACTCTTTAAAGTAGAGACACTACAATACTGGATATACACCTGAACATCAGCAGGAGAGGACTCTTTAAAGTAGAGACACTACATACTGATATACACCTGAACATCAGCAGGAGAGGACTCTTTAAAGTAGAGACACTAGCATACTGATATACACCTGAACATCAGCAGGAGAGGACTCTTTAAAGTAGAGACACTACATACTGATATACACCTGAACATCAGCAGGAGAGGACTCTTTAAAGTAGAGACACTACATACTGATATACACCTGAACATCAGCAGGAGAGGACTCTTTAAAGTAGAGACACTTACATACTGATATACACCTGATCATCAGCAGGAGAGGACTCTTTAAAGTAGAGACACTAGATACTGATATACACCTGAACTCAGCAGGAGAGGACTCTTTAAAGTAGAGACACTACATACGATATACACCTGATCATCAGCAGGAGAGGACTCTTTTAAGTAGAGACACTACATCTGATATACCACCCCTGAATCATCAGCAGGAGAGGACTCTTTAAAGTAGAGACACTACATACTGATATACACCTGAACATCAGCGGAGAGGACTCTTAAAGTAGAGACACTACATACTGATATACACCTGAACATCAGCAGGAGAGGACTCTTTAAAGTAGAGACACTACATACTGATATACACCTGAAACATCAGCAGGAGAGGACTCTTTAAAGTAGAGACACTACATACTGATATACACCTGAACATCAGCAGGAGGAGGACTCTTTAAAGTAGAGCACTACATACTGATATACACCTGAACATCAGCAGGAGAGGACTCTTTAAAGTAGAGCCACTACATACTGATATACACCTGAACATCAGCAGGAGAGGACTCTTTAAAGTAGAGACACTACTACATGAACATCAGCAGGAGGACTCTTTAAAGTAGAGACACTACATCTGATACCCGACATCAGCAGGAGAGGACTCTTTAAAGTAGAGACACTACATACTGATATACACCTGAACATCAGCAGGAGAGGACTCTTTAAGTAGAGACACTACATACTGATATACACCTGAACATCAGCAGGAGAGGACTCTTTAAAGTAGAGACACTACATACTGATATACACCTGAACATCAGCAGGAGAGGACTCTTTAAAGCAGAGACACTACATACTGATATACACCTGAACATCAGCAGGAGAGGACTCTTTAAAGTAGAGACACTACATACTGATATACACCTGAACATCAGCAGGAGGGAGGACTCTTTAAAGTAGAGACACTACATACTGATATACACCTGAACTCAGCAGGAGAGACTCTTTAAAGTAGAGGCCACTACATACTGATATACACCTGAACATCAGCAGGAGAGGGACTCTTTAAAGAGAGAGAGACACTACATACTGATATACACCTGAACATCAGCAGGAGAGGACTCTTTAAAGTAGAGACACTACATACTGATATACACCTGAACATCAGCAGGAGAGGACTCTTTAAAGTAGACACTACATACTGATATACACCTGAACATCAGCAGGAGAGGACTCTTTAAAGTAGAGCCTACATACTGATATACACCTGAACATCAGCAGGAGAGGACTCTTTAAAGTAGAGACACTACATACTGATATACACCTGAACATCAGCAGGAGAGGACTCTTTAAAGTAGAGACACTACATACTGATATACACCTGAACATCAGCAGGAGAGGACTCTTTAAAGTAGAGACACTACATACTGATATACACCTGAACATCAGCAGGAGAGTACTCTTTAAAGTAGAGACACTACATACTGATATACACCTGAACATCAGCAGGAGAGGACTCTTAAAGTAGAGACACTACATACTGATATACACCTGAACATCAGCAGGAGAGGACTCTTTAAAGTAGAGACACTACATACTGATATACACCTGAACATCAGCAGGAGAGGACTCTTTAAAGTAGAGACATACATACTGATATACACAGAATCAGCAGGAGACTCTTTAAGTAGAGCCACTACATACTGATATACACCCTGAACATCAGCAGGAGAGGACTCTTTAAAGTAGAGACACTACATACTGATATACACCTGAACATCAGCAGGAGAGGACTCTTTAAAGTAGAGACACTACCTACTGACATGAACCATTATAACAATAAATAAATCTAATCCAAAATACTTGTGTTTTAAGCAGGTTTCGCCCTTCATTGACAGGGAGATAGAGACAGAGGTGATAAAGCAAAGGTCAACCTTCAGATCGCTTTTCTTTAAGAGTAATTCCTGGAAAAACATCTATTCCCAGCTCTTGGATAATTCTATCTGTGAGCCATCTTCCCTAAAAGGCTCAGCAAACAGGAATCTGCTGTTTTTGAGTTGAAGAATCCCCTCAGAGAGAATCTGTCTGGAGGTTGAGTTGTGTGAGATAACAGCTGCAGCCTCTGCTCTCTGAAGCAGGGTTTCCCCTCTGGGACGAAGACACACTATTTATTAATAAAGAAAACTTGTTATTTCAAGGTTTTTAAATTCTATTTGACTCGCTTTTGTTGGTCTTTCCTCTGAAGTCAGGTATTCATGTGTCTTGATGTCAGAGGGATGAGGTGTTGCATTGCAGTTTATTATAATGTATTAAGCAGCACAAAAAGAAATCCCAGAGGAGAGCGAGGGGAATAATAGATCTGTGAAATCTAGGAGGCTCCCATGCTATCAATGCAACAACAAGAAAACACTACAAAACACTTGAAGGTCAAACATGTGTCCTCGATAACTCCCAGGTGCAGGACTCTTCCCTTTCGACCAGGTTTGGTTCATCCCAAGAAATAGTCTTTATAGGAATAGGAAAATAAATAAATATATATTAGTGCTGGGCAACAATTGATGATTTTCTGCGATTAATTGCAATGACCAGTTATTTTCTGTTTCGGTTCATGTGAGCGCTGCAGCAGTTTATACTTAAAGTGATGAAGATTTGAATGCCTTGCTGCTTCAACAAAACAATTTGCAATCAACAAAGTACCTTTCCATCTATTTATGGTAAATGTTCTGTACTTATATACCGTCTTTATCCATCTATCTTTTAATTCGACATCAAGAGGGGATCTTGTGCTAACTATAAAAAAGGTCATTAACTCCTTCTTCTTCTTCTTCTCTCTACTAACGACTCTTTTTACCAAGAAGTTGTATAAGTGCGGCTCCAGAGATAAGTGTAACAGTGAGGTCTCTTTATAAGGATTTGATCACACTAGCACCCACAGGACACGCTCAGAAAACACTTCTTTATACTTGCATTTATTAATTATCTTTGCTTCATCATGTCCTGCCCTGCAGAGGAAGTGAAGAGGAACACACGTCACACCTCTCAGCTTCCTGTCAACTCTACGGAGGATCAAAGTGGCAGCAGGTCTGCAGTAAAACGTGAGCTCTGATGATAAGAGACTGCTATAGCTGCAGTTTTAGAGATTTGTAAATTGAATTTCTCTAAAACAAGACAAAAATGAGTGGAATTAAGAATGAGATCCACAAAAACAAGAATCAAAGGACAGAGATTTGGGCGATTGCAACTTCAAAGTCTATATAGGGCAGAAAAACGTTTTCAGAGAAGTGCGGCGATAATGTGCCACATGATGATCTGTGTTACCAAGAATTACTTCCCCCTTTTTTATTTCACACCTTGACAGCCGACACTCCTGCAGTGAAGTTTCATTTCTGCAGTGAGGTGCATTTAGCTCCCTGGGTTAAATTATCACTTTTTAAAATAATAATTTGTTTTAAATGTTCTTAACACAGTGTGCACAAAGAGGATTTTAGCCTTTGCAGACCATTTACATGCACTGAAACATATAGAACACACGACAGAAAAGAGAAACCCCCCAAAACACAATAGGGTCTCTTTAATATTATTACACTTTGAACAGAAAACACATGGACCCTGTTTGTTAGCTGTTAGCAGTTAGCTGTTAGCTCGTTAACCATTTATTCACAACGTTAACATTGTTAGCTTAATGTTTCTTAAGGACACAGACCTATAAACCCACTGTTTACTTTGCATTGTTAGTTATTATTCAAACAAACTACAAGTACCTCACATGTGTACTTAATCGCTGGACATGAGTAAATATACTCAGTGGCTGTCAGACCTGTCAGTCCAGTTAGCATCTAAGCTAACTCTCAAATAAATGAAATAAATAAATCAGAAAATGCAAAAAAAATTAAGGAAATATTTGAAGAAGTAAAAAATAAAATAGGAAATATAAATACAAAAATAATAAACAAAATGTGTGGAAATTAAAAGACAAAAACAAAATCAAACAATAGAAATAACGATTTGTATTTTTATTATTACATTTTATTTTCCAATTTTTGTGTTTATTTTTATATTAAACATTATTATTATTATTATTTCATATTTATTTACATAAAGTCATTGTTATATCTTGTCGCGATTTTGCTTGGCTTTCCTCCATTATCTGATTCCTCTTTATATATCCTTCGTTGTTAATTTGCGTATTTATTATTCTATGCAAACCACTTGATATTTCCACATTCATCTCCTTATTTGTTTACAGATCATTATTCTTTTATCGGCACTCTTATGACTACATACACACGGAGCTCTACACGCTGTCTGCCACATGGACATTATTTATCATATTTCAATCATGCATGTATCACAAGCTCATATATGACGCATAATAGAGTAAAAACACTCTTATTTTATGAAACATTTAAGTTGTTATCGATCCAAATAACTCACCTTTCTCACAAAGTAGATTTCCGACACTGATCAGGTGTTAAAACACTTCCGACACTTTCCAAATATCGACAAATGGAACTTGAAGAATACGGTGAAAGTCAAAAACCAAAAACACGGTGAAAGTCTGCTGCACGCGGAGAGAGATAACAGCTATACGAGAGAGACTGAAGACAGATGAGAGGAGCGCTATCTGACACACACACACTTTCCTCGGCAAGGGGCGGGGCAGTTTATAACACACACACACACACACACACACACACACACACACACACACACACACACACACACACACACACACACACACACACACACACACACACACACACACACACACACACACACACACACACACACACACACACACACACACACACACACACACACACACTCACACACACACACACACACACACACACACACACACCGGCAGGGGGCGGGGCAGTTTATATCTGTCGAGGACACACGCTAAACCTGAGGCAAATTAAATAATAAAGTTAATATTCAAAATCAAATATTACACGTGATGACAAGTAGCCAGTTATTACTGTTTAAATAAATAATACACATATATAATGAACAATATCAACACAATATATACAAACATGAATAATAAATACAATAAGAAGATAGATAATAAATGTGGCTCACCGGTTTGACGTGTCTTTGATTCCTTTTACAAACATATTTAAACATTATAACATTTTTATTTTTTATTCAATCAATACCAGATATCAATAATTATACTGAACCAGAGGTTGGAGAAGTACTCAGATCTTGTACTTGAGTAAAAGTAGAAGTACTCAGATCTTGTACTTTGAGTAAAAGTAGAAGTACTCAGATATTGTACTTTAGTAAAAGTAGAAGTACTCAGATATTGTACTTGAGTAAAAGTAGAAGTACTCAGATTTTGTACTTGAGTAAAAGTAGAAGTACTCAGATATTGTACTTTAGTAAAAGTAGAAGTACTCAGATATTGTACTTGAGTAAAAGTAGAAGTACTCAGATATTGTACTTGAGTAAAAGTAGAAGTACCAGAGTGTAGGAATACTCTGTTAGTAAAAGTCCTGCATTCAAAATGTTCCTCAAGTGAAAGTAGAAATCTCATCAAAATATAGTGAAAGTAGCGACAGTGAAAGTAGTCGTTGTGCAGATTGGTCCATTTCAGAATAATATATATGATATGTTTTATAATGATTGATCATGAAAGTGTTCTCAAAGCTGGTAAAGGTGCAGCTGTACTCGACACCATTCAAATGTATTTGAATACTTGAACACATTTGGTTTATTGGATCAATGCAGCGTTGTGTTACTATAGTACAAAACATATCGTGAAATCCTTTGAAATAATAACTGTAAACGATAATTGTTTATTTGTGCACACATGTGGGAAAAAACGTAGTTCCTGAATTATAGCATTAATAATGTAAAGTATTACAATTAATTTTGAGGTATTTTATGCTCTGGTTTTACTGATTTGAACAAACAATTATCACTAGAGAAATAATTAGCAGATGTTTGCAGTCCTATCCAATAAGCTCCACAATAACCAACTGCGACAGTCAAATGTCCTTTTACATTAATGCAAGTAATGATACGCTCAAAATATAATACTAATAATAGTAAAACAGTCAGAGGAGGATATACTGTGACGACAAAAACCACAACAAACAAGAGGCTGTTTTAATTTTAATTTTATAACTATTGCCAAAAAATAAAGCAACATAAAAACAAACATCGTTTTTCTTTACAACTGATTATCATCGTAGTGTGCACTTAATACTGTAGCTTAGTCCCTTCTCTCACACACACACACACACACACACACACACACACACACACACACACACACACACACACACACACACACACACACACACACACACACACGGCTTTGCTATGCTCAAGGGACCATTTCACTGCATGTAGTGTGATCAGGAAAATATATATAATTCACACCAAAAAACAAACAAAAAGGCAACATTGGAAACTAAAGCAGGTTCAGTGGATCAGAGCATTTTCAAGTAAAGACAAAATAAATGTGATGAAGTGGACCCTTTAAATGTTTTTAGCTCGTTGTGCTAACGCTACGTGTTCCTCGTGGCTCTGCGTGAACGTGGACTGAGATTCTTTTAGCGTACGTCTCCTAAATGTCGTTATCACTCCCGCTGCACCTCGTAAAGTCCAACAGAAACACATTCCCAGCGAGCAGAGGCTTCAGATGTGTCAGGGCTTTCTGCAGGGAGCGATAACACACGCAGAAAACACACAGTTGGATGCTAACCACTTAGCATCATGGCACCACAAACCCCTTTCATGACTGCTCCGTACAGGAAATGAACGTTGTTTTGATCAATTCCTCACGTTGTGTTTCCTTGACTACTGAGCTGTTTGACTTGCATGCTTCCACGGTTAAAGAATATTATAACAACTGAATCAAAACACAACTCGTGTATCCAGTCGTAGTCTCACTGCTTTACTAACACATGCCCTTTTCCTTAAAGTCTCACATTATTGCAGGTGTTCTACACGTGTTTGAAATGTTATGGTTTTAGTAATACCGTAACGGGAATTCAACTAAATATGCAGGGTGTTTTTTTAATTCAATTAGGCAATTCCCCCCCTCGTTAGATTCAATGCATCAACCTTTCTCAGTTTTCTGATTCCTTGTTCAACGTGGAGGCAATGTCAAGGTAACACGAGTAAGAAACCGATTTATAAATTAGTCATTTTCTGGGTAAAGTACACTTTAGAAGATCATTTCGTGAGTTTCAAGGGTAATAACTTCAGTTTTTTTCAATGTGGACCCCATTTTTGAAATGTTTGTGTGTCCAATAGGAACTTTTACTTTGAAATGTTGCACCAATATACCTCATTTGTGGACGAAGCCGAGAAAAACACATTTCTCTAAGAATTCAAGGTTTCACGAGTGGGAAACTGATGTATGAATGGCCATATTGTCACTTAGAAGCCTATTTTCAGAGTTGTAGGCGTTATAACTTAGGTATAGTTCAACTTGGACCCCATTTTTTCACTGTTTTTGTGTCCAATAGGAACTTTGACTTTGAAATGTTGCACCAATGTACCTCATTTGTGCATTTGTGGACGAAGCCGACAACAACATACATTTCTCTAAGAATTCAAGGCTTCACGAGTGAGAAATGTATGTATTCATAGTCATAGTCACTTAGAAGCCTATTTCTTAAAATGTTAAGGGTAATAACTTAGGTATTGTAAATGTTTTTGTGTCAAATTGGAACTTTTACTTTGAAACGTTTGCAGGATGAGCGAGACGCTGCGACGTACGTCATGAGGGTGAATTATTCCTATGAAATGGCACGAACACCTCCCTCTCTCCTGCACAGAGGGTATAACGAGTTGCAGATGCACACGGCGTGAAGACGTGGCGCAGTACAGAGCATGTGCTTCTAAATCGAGACAAAAATGTAGTTTCTGATGTTCTGCTATTGATACCAGCTGGGGTGTTTTGTATCTCCCTTGTCTGAGGAGAACAGATACGCGCGGTTTGAAGGCTGAGTGTTAAGGCAGGAAGTTAGTGTCGGATAACAATAACAAGCTTATCTCAGTGTAATAAACTCACACACACAAAAAACACACACACACACACACAAAGCTACAATGACGGGAAACAATGCAAATAAATACAGTGAACGTGGCAAGAAGAGGCACGAGAAGCAGTCTGACAGCATCACATGGTGCTTTAAACCCCCTTATGTTAGCATCTTAAAGCACTTTATGAATATTTTACAATAGGGCTGAAATAGGACCGCTTATTTTCAATTACAATTAATTGCATGTTGCTTTCTAAATGCGTTGTTTAGTGTATAAAATGTTGAAATGCATTGTTTTTTCAGTCAGAAAACCACATTATTTCTCATTACTATGATATAAAACATAAAAACATATTTGAGAAGCTAATTTAAATATGTTCTGAAATGTTTGCATGAAAAACTCAAATATCAAATGCCAATAATTGTTCAGATCAATCGATTAACAATTGCAGCGGTGGTTTATAACTCACTATAAAGTAGGTTGAAGTGATTATCAATGCATGTCTATCACTATAACTCCTCCTGTGGACACCCATATGAAGATAATGAAGTGAAACACAGCGACTATAATAATGTTACATAAGTGTTGATAGAAGTTATCATATTTGACATCAAAAATGTCCTTAAAGCTGCTTATAACTACAATAAAACGTGTTATTAACGCGTTAAACTGCTTATATGGGGATTTAAAGTGTCATAAATGACTATTGCTGACATTCTGTGCTTTAAAGAGTTTCTATAGTAATGTTTAGTGACACAGGAATTTCAAAAACGACCTTTCTAACACAGCACCGTCATTATCACACCATGTAAGTCAATGGCACGATGAATTGTTTGAACTTTTGTGCTATAAACTTATGGTTTGGCAACGCTTTGGGAACAATTTGACCGGTTGGGAGATGCGCTTGTTCTTATCGAGGGTCAGATGATGAATTGAAACCACTCGGATGTTAAAGTGGTTTCATTTTTAACAGCTGAATGACTCTTTTAATGAGACGAAGTGTTTGCACGGACCGTCAGCTTCTTTCCAAACACTCGAGCACACTTTTCTCAACATGAGGTTCATTATTAGAGATGTTTTTTCCAAATCAGACTCAGAGAAACGGTCACTTTTCAACGTTTCCACATGTTTTTGTGTCAAAGCAAACAGCAATTATTGATATGTGTAGTATATGTAATGTGTAACGTCCACTAAAAGTTTGTTTTGGCTCGGATCAATAGAATAAATGCCTGACAAATGAATGTAGAGTATTAGTATGCTTATATGGAGCTACAGCCAGCCGCTAGTTAGCTTAGCTTAAGGACTGATTCTGTCCAAATGTACAGATCCGTCTACCTTCCCCCCTTAAACTCACTAACTTGGGGTTTTTAGTGACACTAGATGCATTTCTTTAGCTTCATTTGTACAAAAGCTAGTGACAAATGATTTCATTGACTTCACATGTAATGTGAGACTCGAGGAAGCGGCTAATCGGGACAATAAGTTAGAAAATTATGTGGAGTTTTAAGAGAGAAATGTACATATTTTTGTCAAAGTAAGTTTGTTTTAACCACTGATATCTGGAGGATCTGATGTGGGACTTCAGGGAGAGACTACGGGAGCAGATCAAGGTAAACAGATAAAGAAATATGATTAATGCCTCTCTGTCAGACACTTGAATAATCAATGTAAGTTTGCGGGGGGTAAAAACAAACTTTCAGTGGATCGACTTTGGCAAAATGTAAAGAAAAGTTCCAATTTGACACAAAAACTGGTAAAAAAAAAATCCCCTTAAGTTTCTCTGATCTAAAACCAGAACTTGAAATAAAACACTTTTATCAAAAGACTAAATACTACTCACTCATATTTTGGTTACGATGAAACGATGCTGTGTGTGCCCAATGGAATAAGTGCAGGACAGTAAATGCAAACACACACATCAGCCATTATCTCCAGACGCTGTTGAGAAATGATATTCAAGTGGAAAAGAAAACCTACAAAGAGTGCCGCTCAATACAATGTGTAGTCGTGTTGTGAAACGTAGCATATTTTCTGTGCTTGAAATGACCAACACTCAAAAGGCTCCGAATACATATTTGGCAACGACTCCTCAAATCTTCATCTTCACAAACATATCTCCTGCATCAAAGCTCACGCAGGCACTTTGTCCGCTTTGAAAAGGAAAACAAAGGCAGCTCAAATGTAACGGTGACGTCTGGAAGACTCGGTGCAGAAAGGCTGAAATCAATTCCTGTCTGAAGGCGTTTCGGGGAATTCCAACATCACTGGCTTTCACTTTGATAGACAGAGGCTTTCACTAAATATCCACACGCAAAGAACTGAAGAAATACTGGGACCATCTTTAAAAAAAACACACAATGATGTTCCACTTTCCCCCCGAACATGAGGACACACACACCACAACTTCTGACTTCCCTATTTGGGGTTTTAGCAGCTTCCGTACTGTACACACCACATCCGGAATATGCATCCATGCGTTTCACCGCAGTGCATTAGCTCTGAACCAGGATTAGAAACTTGAAGTATTCAAGCGCACATCTCTTGTTGGACGGAGACACACAGCCACTTCTAAACATGAGCAAAACTTGGATATGAACTAGTTTTGGTGCACGAAAGCTTTTCAAAAAGTGGGACGAAGGAATGGAGAAGGAAGCTGTCTCTCACGTTGGAAGATGTGAAAATACAAGTCAATCTAATAGGGGAATCATTCGAGTGCCCTGAAAAGCCAGTTTTGCAGGAATTCCCCCGAACACCCGGAAAGCTGTCGTAGGAATATGATCTGCAGAAAACAAAAAGGCACTGAGTTTGTGTTTGATGCTCCTTTAGACTCGGTTTCTGGATCTCATCGTCAGAGAGACTGTAACAGCAGGAGAGATCGACGCTTAATACTGTGGACCACGTGTGTGTGTGTGTGTGTGTGTGTGTGTGTGTGTGTGTGTGTGTGTGTGTGTGTGTGTGTGTGTGTGTGTGTGTGGTGAGTGTGAGAGCGTAGGTGGTGAGGTATTACAGTTGCTGGGAGCTCAGGAGGGCTGGCGTGGCTCTGATTGTGCTGCAGGACAGTAGAGTCTCAGGTCTCAAAGTACTTGTAGATGGCGGTGACGTAGGTCATGACGCTCTGCCAGTCGGGGCGCTCCGTGTGCACCATCTCATTCAAGTCCTGCAGCGGGGGAACAACACAGTCTGTTATCTTGCAGTTCATGACATTAATGCACACAATGGACCTGTGTTTTATTATCACTGGAGCTTTGTGCATATGACAATAAAACCTTTGCATTTGAATCTTGAATATCCGTTTTCTTTTTTTATTACTGCCGAATTTTATTCCATTTCAATGTAAATACTGCTATATTTGTAATATATTATAGTGTTCTTAAAAATAGTTCTCTGTGTTTTAAATGTGTAGTTTGCTTGATGTACATGTCAACTTACCTGGTGATAACCCCCGTTTCTGATTCACTTCTTTATCTAAATAGTTATCACTGCATAAACCGGTTTTCATTTTGTCTTTACTGCACAATATTTCATTTTACATTCTGTTCTTGTGTATATCATATTCTATTACGTGCAATAGACTTCTTACAATATTTTTGTATTTTATTATATATGAAAGTTAACTGTCCTCCTAGCTTCCCAATTAAATGTATTTATTCTTTACCGACTCATTTTTGTCCTTAAATGTACTTGTAATGGAAGGTTGGTAAAATCATCTTATTGCACAGTCCTGGACATTTTCTTATATATTCATAACCCTTTGTTTGGTTTAAATTGAGTTTGCATAGTCAAAATAAATCAAAAACTCCAGTTTTTTGGTTTGTGATGGATTCCAACCAAATAGATATATCTGAGCATCATTTCATCCAAACGTATCCCAACATGTGGAGTCTCCTGAGACTTCATGATCTCCACCAGAGTTTTAAATAAAGTTCAGACGATGCCTCGCTGCACAGCTTGGGGTTTGATTTATGAGGTTTAAGAGATAAGAAGCAGAACTAGAGACGTCAGAGTGTAGTACTGCGTAACCTGCTGCAGTTCATCTCTGGTTAATGATTGTCATGGGTTTGTTTGAATGTGTTTACATTATGAGGGAGATCAGAGCGAGGAATGACCCGAAAAAGGGCCAAGAGGAAAGAGCAACGCACAGATACATGTTTCTGTCCGCATTCCTCCATACATGACGTCATTTCATCGACCTGAAGTTGTGTCTGTGATTTTCTATATTCTTTATTTACACTACAAGTAATTATGATGTTTAACAAATATTAATTTTTATTTAAATGTATTTATTTGAACCCTCTTTACCTCAAAACCCAGCTTTAAAAAAAGGCATTATTTCAGTTTTTTTACGTTGTATTTTTAAAT
Source organism: Gymnodraco acuticeps (assembly GCF_902827175.1). Lineage (NCBI taxonomy): Eukaryota > Metazoa > Chordata > Actinopteri > Perciformes > Bathydraconidae > Gymnodraco > Gymnodraco acuticeps. Next base: position 18,579 of record NW_022989943.1, on the reverse strand, counting down.
ATATATATATATTTAATATAGGCACTTTGGTCAAATAGATTTAAATATAATAAATTATATAAATATAAAAAAGACATGCCATACGTTAGCCTCAAATCCAAAGGCAGTTTTTTATATGACATTTAAAAAAAAAAATGTATTACATATTTAGAAAGAGAGATAAAATATATATTTAAATGTTACAGTGCTTCGGTGACCTGTTTATCATACCATCATTTTTAAATGTATTGGTAACACTTGCAGACTCTTGTGAAAAAGACAAATATAGATTCATTTTTTGTCTTTCTTTTGTAAAATAGGATCATTTAAATAAGTAAAGAATTTGCCATAAAAAAAAAATATATTCATGGCCTTCAAACTGTTTAAGATCTCCCTTCTTCTAGCCACGATTGTGCCGCTTCCACAGAGGTGCAAGATGAATATACTATCAGTTAAATATGACAGGAGCAGACCCTGAACTTGCCAAGAAACAGAAGTGATTTGATTTGGATATTGAACTCACCAAAGTGCATTTGATGCCCACGCTCTCTGCAGCCTGGAAGGCTAAGGTGAAGTTTCTCCTCTGAGGAAAGAAGAGTCAAAAGTCACAATAAGTGGATTTAGATTTGGACAATCTGCTGTCCTGGAAAGACCACACTGAGTACATCTGCAAAAGGACAAAACAAAGAATGAGTTATTTCCACTGCTTGAGCTTATTTACGGGCGGGTAGACCATTTCCTCTTGTTTTTCACACCTATGATTGTGATATGATATGGGCAGGTGTTTCTACAGTATTGCCATTCTCCATGGGACAAGCGTTAGTCCCCTGCTTTAAAGTGTAAACACTAAATGTGAATCATAAGAAAGATTGCAGGTCAGCCCTTTGAGAAACTGTGGATAAGCCTACCATAATAAGAGCAGATATGAATTGTTACCATGACATCGGAGGTACAGGGTGCCACGATTTGATAAATTAAGATTACAGTCAATCCTAAATCAAATGTACGTTAAAGGGATTTGAACACATCGTCTTCGGTGATTGAAATGTTAAGTTAACTATGTGTGTCCTTGTCTTAACGTTTGTCCTGTGATGTTGCCAATGGAGCTGATATAATGCAGGAAACATTTCAGACTAGATCTGACAATACAGTCAAATGGTATTGTATTGTAAGGTAAGGTATGTTTATGTATAAAGCACATTGTCAGACACAGAGGCAATTCAAAGTGCTTTACCTCATCAGTAACACTTAATAAGAAGACAACAGAAAGGAACACAACACAATAAACACACTGGAGTAAACAGATGAATCAGAACCATGCAGAAAAGAGATAGTTTAAAAACAAACATTGTAAATACAGTAGGTGCTAACAATGGTGTATTGTATATGTTAAATAGTGGTGTTGTCCTGGCTGCTGAGCTCCTGGTTTAATACAGAATTTAATCTCAAATCAAATCCACGCTAAAGGGTAAGGAACATTTTGTCTTCAGTGATTGTATCGTCACGTTAAATGTCTGTTTCCTTGTGTCTTGTGTCGCACGATACAAGGAAATGGTCAGACTGGATCCGACACTAAAGCATCAAAGGATCATATCATGCATGTTAAATAGCGGTGTGGTCTTGCCTTGTCCTGGCTGCCGAGCTCCTGGTAGGGGATGTGAGCCGGCAGGTAGGTGTGCAGCACGGCGCAGAAAGCCAGCCCGTCGTTCCAGCTGCTGCTGAAGTTTGTGATGTCAATTTTCTGCCAAAAAAACAAACAAAAAAACAACCAACGATTAGGAATGGGGGAACGAAAAGGATCGATTGTCTAAATCACAAGAAACAAGGTTCAAATCACAAAAAGACACTGGTAAATCTTTGTATAAAATGCCTTTACATGTTCGATCTAAATATAAAATATGACGTAGAAGAAGTAGATAAAATATAGCTGACAGAATTAAGACCTTCTTGAACCTTCCACACTAACCCTGTAACAGTATTAAAGTTTGCAACTTATATATATCAATATTCCAATGACTTGTATAGATGAGAGTAACACCTACGTCACTTCCGGGCGAAAATTACAGCCACGCCCACTTTTGGAGGAAAACAAAGCTGTCATTTGAACGGCGGTCAATACAAATTCTGACGTTTTTGACAATCCGATCAGAAATGTTTGAAAACCGTGGATTTTCTGATCTCCAAAGCGCCCGGTGGCCAGTCAGGCAAACAATTACATTAAATCATTGGAAATCGACAATCGGGCTCGATATATGGTTAAATATAAATCAGTAGGCCAGGCTGTAATTTCGCCAGCTGTTACTCTACTGAGCGAGGCGGAAAATAATAGTTTTATCATGCCAACAAGCTGCTGTGTCGTTTATTGCTCCTCAAACATTAAAAAAAATCCAGAGTTCAGTGTTTCTGTACTTCCTCTAAGAAGAAAGGAAAGTATAAGAAGAGCTCTGTGGTTTCCCCCAAAAGTGGGCGGGGCCGTAAAGTGACGTAGATGTTACTCTCATCTATGGACATCGATCGCCTACTGCTTTATTTAACCATATATCGAGCCCGACCGTCGATTTCCAACGATTTAATGTAATTGTTTGCCTGTCTGGCCATCGTAACCGGGCGCTTTGAAGATCAGAAAATCCACGGTTTTCTTATATTTCTGATCGAATTGGCAAAAACTTCAGAATTGACATTGACCGCCGTTCAAATGACAGCTTTGTTTTCCCCCAAAAGTGGGCGGAGCCATACTTTTTGCCCATAAGTGACGCTTGTGTTACTCTCATGTATATAGACTATTCTGAACTGTTTATTATATTCTATTTTCTTACACTATTTTATCTGTTTTATTGTGACCTAATATGTCCATTGTCATATCTACACTGTAGCTATGAACACATGACCATAAAAGCCTTAAATCTAGTGTTGACCGAAGCATACATTGCGTCCTTAAACTCCCCTCTTCTCCTCGGCGTTCTGCACTTTGTAGATAGGTTTATTGTTTTTTACTAAACTGCTGTTATTTTGATTCTGGTTTATTTTGTGTTCTCCCCATTATTTGTTTTTGTTTTGTGAGCTGCGCTGTGGGACTTTGTATTTCTCTGTACAGCACTTTGGTCTGGAGGTTTTAAAAAGGGATTTAGAAATAAAGTTGGATTGGATTTCATTTTCATGCGTAAACCTACAAATGCTATTTATAGAATTAAAAAGAGTATTTGTGGAAGTTTAGCACAAATAAATGTAAATAAACCTTTTTCTCATCTTTATCTTTTACCTGTTTACATGAACTAAAATAACTCCATGATCGAATGGTGAGATACAAAAAGATTCTCACCTGACGCACTTCTAAGTACAGTCCATTTACACTTAAACACGACATTTACGGTCCGGAGCAAAATATATAAATCAGGTCAATATAATGTCACGCGGTGCTTCGGCTGTGAAACACCGTGTGATATTATATTGACCTGATTTATATATTTTTTCAACAGTAAAATGACGTCAATAAATCCAGCTTTAATTGTACTATTTAAAATGATTTAAAACAAGACACTAACAGCAAAATAATATTTGTAACATACACACACTCATTTATACACACTTATAAAAACATACAGAAAATGGATTTCTTTGGGGGGGATATTTTCTGATTTATGGAGTCAACAAAGAGATATCCCTCTGTAGAAACCATTAGGCGCTTTCACACCAGAGTACTTTTCCCAGGAATAGTTGTGATAGTTCTTGGGATTTTGCGTTCACACCAAAAAGATCTGGAACTAGAACTTCGTTCATGCGAACCTTTTCACCCCCTTTTTAGTGCCTGCTAGAGAGGTGGTACTCTCCTGGGGAGGAAACACTGTTTCCACAACCAATGCTAACATATTATTAGTAGTAGACCAAAAAGGTAGATAGATATGTCACTATGTGTACAGATGTCCATTTTCACTTTAACTTATTCCATACTTTATAACTTAGATGACCAAATATGTATATATACTGACAGTTATTTACTCTTATTTTACTCCTCTCCTATTTTATAGTCTTTTATTATTATTATCATTTAAATTTTTTCTTGATTTTCTTGATTTTTGATTTTCTTGATCTGTGTGAATCTTTGCCGTCCTGTTTTTTCACGCTTACCCTGTTGCTGCTTTGTACAACTGAATTTCCCCTCGGGGATTAATAAAGGTTCATCTTATCTTATCTTATCTTAAAAGGTTCCAATTTCTGATTGGCTGGGCGAATTAGAAACCACGCCCCGTAAAACTCCCAAAGTTGTGTGAAGCCGCCATTTTATTTGCACGCATTAGCATTATTAGCATTAGCCCAACGCACCAACGGAGAGAGACTAACTTATGGCAACACAAAATAAAACGTGGGAGCGGTGGAGATGAGGAGGTATCAGTGCTTCTGGCGATTTTCCTGGGACTTTGCGTGAAGTGGTTTGCGGCCTGCCAGTAACCCAGAGCAGAAGAAGAAGAAGTGACGTCAGCGGCTTCATTTGCGTAATCCTCCCTCAGGGATTTATTTCCGGTGTGAACGCGATTTACTAGGACAGTTCCCAGACTAAAGAGTTCGGCGGGACAAAGTACCGGTGGACCAAGTCCAGCAAAGTACTTGGTGTGAAAGCGGCTATTGACTCTAATATGTCAACAAAAAGGAAACAAGGATTTTGAAACTGGCTTTATCTAATGTTAGACATACTGTAACATTTGATGTATTATTCCATTCCCTACACTCTTAATGTAAATAATATCCTGCTTTATATTGTGACTAAGCCCTTCAATAGTTTTTAATTGTCAAAGTTTATAGATTTATTTTTATCTTCACCGTCTACTGTATATTTTCTACTTTTCAATAACATTTCAATTCTATTTTGAGATGATTCAATTCTAGTATTTTTTATTTCTACTCTTTAATTACTTATGTGCAATGCCTTGTTTTGTTTTTGCAAACATTTCCCAATTTGGGATCAATAAAGTACCGGGGGGGGGGGGGGGGGTGTCTAAAGATGAATCTTGATTGGGCCAAATTTGAACCCGAGTAACCCAAAACAATGCTGCTGGGTCCCCAGACCCCAACACCAAATTATACATCTTTTTTTTTTAGAGACCTTCAGACTTGGCAAAAATGTCTATAGCTGTTGTGGAGGATATCTTGAAGCCTTGTTCCGATAAAAAAATATTATATAATTTTAAACTTGAAACGGGTCACGGGAGACCCGAACACAACATAAGGGTTAAAACATAACATTTCAGAAAGATTGTAAAACAACAATTATGTGTCTTAATGTCAGTAATGAAACTAGGTAAGTTTCATGGTGATATCTAAGTGTTATTTGTTTTACTCCATCCATCTGCAGTGTCCTTAAATAAAAGCTAGCTTGATATGATGCTGAGAGTTAATGCGAGGCTCTCCATCACTCTTCAGATTGATCATCTCTTTCCACAGTTTAACCTTTGCAGGGCCGTAAACAACCTCTGAGCTTGAACACAACAACACGCTGAAACCTCCCCACAGCCACTACTATACTCTGGAAAGCTCGCCGTGATTCAGAGAAAGTCTGTGTTTTTCTGAGGGTGGTTAACTCGCAGGATGTGTGAAATGTGGCACACTTCCTGGAGAGGCACCAAGCTGTCATGGTAACCACAACTCACACCTGTTAGAAAGGGATAAACATCACTTTAATATGACGAGAGACTCTCCACACACCGGCTGAGTGTCGTTATAGTCCCAGTCATTTCTAGGTTTATGCTTTAAAAAGGGATTTATTTTATATGAGTCAATGAAACTGCACTTAAATCAACATTTAGACCGGTGCATCTGCAACAACAACACACTGCACATGTCTAAGGTTAACTCCACACATCCAAATCAATATCTATGTATTATTGCAGTTTCATTTTACATTGTGTATATTGTTACTATTTTATGTAGAAATTGTTGTTATTCTTGCAACTTTTATCTTATTCAATAATTATTTAGATGTTTTTTTGTATATTGTATGTTGCATTGCTGGAGGAACCGTCAAAGAGAAATTTGACGGTAAAAGTTTGAAGTTAAAATGGTTCTTATTGTGGACGACTTTTCCTGCAAAAGCCCTTAAATATGGTGGCCGACAGGTGCAAAGGCGCTACAACGGCACAAAACATTTGCATTAGGGAGACCAGGGGACACTAAAGAGTGACGCACACGGCTGGGAGACCAGGGGACACTAAAGAGTGACGCACACAGCTGAGAGACCAGGGGACACTAAAGAGTGACGCACACAGCTGGGAGACCAGGAGACACTAAAGAGTGATGCACACAGCTGAGAGACCAGGGGACACTAAAAAGTGACGCACACAGCTGGGAGACCAGGGGACACTAAAGAGTGACGCACACAGCTGGGAGACCAGGGGACACTAAAGAGTGACGCACACAGCTGGGAGACCAGGGGACATTAAAGAGTGATGCACACAGCTGGGAGACCAGGGGACACTAAAGAGTGACGCACAGCTGGGAGACCAGAGGACACTAAAGAGTGACGCACACAGCAGGGAGACCAGGGGACACTAAAGAGTGACGCACACAGCTGGGAGACCAGGGGACATTAAAGAGTGACGCACACAGCAGGGAGACCAGGGGACACTAAAGAGTGACGCACACAGCTGGGAGACCAGGGGACATTAAAGAGTGACACACACAGCTGGGAGACAAGGGGACACTAAAGAGTGACGCACACAGCTGGGACGGAGCGCTTGGTGACGTTCAGGATGATAAAGCTGAACAACTGTCTCTGTTGTTGGAAACTTACCTAAAAGGTTTTACGGTCTTATTTGAACAAAGTGATCACATGACTCCTTCTGATGTCACTGCAGATCTGCTGTAAGCTAGCTAGCTAACGTAGCTAACCTAGTCATTTCAGATACACTGACAGTTATGAGACAGACTAACTCTGCCAACTGTTCACTCTGAACTTAGTTATAGACTCTCAGATCAGATGGTGCCTTCAGGGACCGACTGTACCTGATAACCCTCCGTCTTCTTCTGGCACCACTTTAACAGAGCGTTTCTCTTGGAGCCTCCGTACTCTCGGGCCAGGGCCGACAGCGGGTCCTTCCTCTCTTCTCTGGAGGAAAAACACAGAAGAATAGAGACGTGAGCAAACACTCCGACAAAGTTTAAAAAGATTGAATAACTTCACTTTTTACACAACAGATTAGGTTGTTATCATTATTGCATCTATGACGGGTTACGATTACAGATAAGACTGAAAACTAATTCTCTACAGGTGTGAATAACGCAGATCATAGTTTTTTAAAGCTGGAGTGAGACATTTATGGCACGTTTCCACTGCAGCGGGTAGCTCGCTTTAAGCGTGCCGAGCCGTGCGTGGCCCGTTTTTGGTTGCGTTTCCACTTGGCCTAGTTTTGGCCCGGGGCTACTTTTTCACCTTTTTTCTGGCCCGACTAAATCGTGGTTCTAAAGGCCAGGAACAACCAGGCTGAGTCGGGCTGAGTATGCTAAACTAGAGAGAATCGCTGGCAAGGGGGCTACAACTACAACAAGATGAACATATTTGACCGTGATTTAATTGTAATACACGTTTCAAAATGATGCCGAAGTAACAACATACTGATACCGGTTAGTGAAAACCATGAATTAATGCTTTGACAAGTCTGAATTGGAAATGGGGGACCCTGATGTAAACAAGACGAAAGTCTTTCTCTGGTCTGCATCCCCTTAACAATTGTATGTTTTGAGCTGTACTGTACCCAATATACAAGCTGTTAATAAACGTTTCAATCAATCAATCAATCAATCAATGCAGACAGACGGCAGGCGAAAACCCTTTTTAAAATGCGTGTTTGCTAAATGTAGCTTGGCTAAGCTAACGTTATATATGCTCCGACCGTCCACACTCACAACAACGGCCTATACAGACATAAATAAACCAGCGACTGTATTCGCCATGACACAGGCAGTCTGTGGTTTGTACTTGTTTAACTTTTGTCTAGTTTCTGAACAGATATGAGGAGCTGTGAGCTCTGAGTGCTAAGAGCTAACGGCTGTGTTGTTTTTCTGGGGCTCTCATTGAAGATGACGTCACGGCTCCGCCTACACTGCGTTACTATAGTAACTGCCCCAGTTCCTAAACTGTAATGGAAGCGCAGCATTAAAGTGAGCCGGGCCTAATAAGGCCTAACCAAACCGAGCGAGGCCTGCAGTGGAAACGCGCCATTAGTGTTGAGATAATAAGAAGCAGATTTTTCTGGAAATCTGGTTAAAAATGTTCAACATTAACTGAAATATAGGCAATAACACATCTCAATACCAGATCAGTAAGACATAGAGCGTGATTACTAAATGAATCATTTATGACTTTTGACAATGGACAAAAAAAAAAAGATCAAATAAGAAACTAGCTAATAAAATTAACACTTTTTAGGTTAACCAACTTCTAATCATTGCATAATTAGTAGAGGACGGAAACAAGGTTTTTATTTGCCAATTTTCTTGAAATTCGGGTAAAATGTGTGATCAATTCAAATAATAACCGGCCATTGATAAGAGCATATGTGACCTGCTCTATCGAAATCAGTCGCATTAACACGAAGACACATGTTGAGTTGTTGGAAAGAGGATATTCCTAGCTTTCTAATGATATCAGGATTGTTTTTGTACTCCAAATATTCAGCAAAATATGTCACATTATATAATGACTGTCACCGAGTCATCATTTTGAGAAAAAGGCCTTCAAAGTTTCCTCTTCTCTGGAATCCATCGATCTGATTGGTTATTAGCGGAGCCAAGGATCAAAGTAGTACAGAGGGAAAATATTTACCCTTGGATTACTGGTCTGGGGGAAGCTCGCGAGTGTGTGTGTGTGTGTATACACGTGTGTACGTGTTTGTGTATTTTTGCGTTTGTGTGTATTGCGTTTGTTTCCCGGGGAAAACACTCACGAGAAACACCGGCTGTTATGCCTGCGGTGACGTCAAGTTACTCCGCTTGTAATTATGCCGTCACAAGCTTCAAAGTTGTATTTATCATCTGAATTTGCCGAAACAAGTTTCATATTCTGAAAACCAAGACTTTGTTTATTTAAAATCAAACAAAACACCCGAACCCCGAAAAAGTAGTTAACGCAAATCCACGTTTATTTTTAAATGAGCCGTCGCGACTTCCGACTGATTTCGATAGAGAAGGTCACATATTAGGAAGTAAGTAAAATGTATTTATAAAGTGCTTTTCCCAGACATAGTCACAAAGTGCTTGACAAAGCATTAGAATAAGATACGTAATAAATGTCTGTATTTATGTATAATTTGTCAAGACTTAGAAGGAAGGGGTAATGTATGTATGTGTATGTGAACAATATCGTGTAGATTTGAGTGGACTGTAAACTGAGGCGGGTGTGATTTTTATGTACATCTCCATGTATGTTATATATTTGTGGAATAAATCATACGAGTCATAAAGGATTAAAGGACCACACAAACCACGTGTTAAGAAGTGCTAAAAACACAGAATAAAAGCAGGATTATTAGCAGGAGTACAGGCCAAAGATCACATCCCAGTTTGTAGAGTTTTCTCAGAACAACAATAAAGAGGATTTGAGAGTTACCTGAGGCGGCTGCGGGGCCGGTGGGAGTGATGGAGGAGGGTGGGGGGGGGAGGAGGAGGAGAGGGAGAGAGGAGAGGAAGCAGCACTCAGAGCCATCAGGGGAAGGAAGAGGAGGAGTCCGGAGCAGACATGTCCCTCTTCATCTCCTCACTGCTGAGGCGGGACACTGGGGACAGGATTAGAAACATCATTACTCAAAAAAAGAGGAGTTCGATTTTATAGGGAAACTTCACCTAGTATATGATCATTGAAATATGGAATAATCAGCCCTTGAAGTCTTGAAGAAAACTTTTTTTGCATGACTTTGCAGTATCCGAAAAATCATACAAATCTGAAAGGATTTAAGTATATCCCGGTGTAGGTAACCAGATGTGCACGGCCTACCAGATCAGCCCGGGTCCGTTACGCTTACCAATGACGTCACGCATTGGCTTGTACGGCAACCAAGAGGACATTTTACACGGCCAAATTCCGTAAAGAATATTAAAAAATAACAATCGACAGTGAATGTATGTTAGTGGAACTGTGTCAGGAAAGTGAAGTGTTAATTAAGGAATGTTATTGAAGAACTGAAATGCATAAAATAGAAGGTTAATATGTAGCATATCCCTCCGAAATATGGTCGTAGACTTTACTGGTGATTTAGAATTGATCCAGACTCAACGTAAGAGCTTGTGCCTTTTCGGGGGGTGCTAACATTTAAACATAACACTTTATTCTTTACTTTCTCCGTCTGTTATATGTAGAAGATATAACTTTTCTCCGTCATGTTGTTTCCATAGCAACTTCCTGTCAACATCGTAAACTCGCCTTCTAAATAAAAGCATCTAAATAAGACAGGAAGTTAACCTAAATTACATTTAAGACATACAACTGCAACGAACGTAACAAAAACAATGAAATATCCTTTTCAGTTCACAGAACACAAATTGGGTTATTTACATAATATGTTTACATGATTTTGTTGTGCAATAAAACAAAGAGGGATATGCTACATATTAACTTTCTATTTTATTGCATGTCAGTTCTTCAATACATTCCTTATTAACACTTCAACTTTCCTGACACATTTCCACTAACATACATTCCACTGTCGATTGTTATTTTTTAATATTCTTTGCGGAATTTGGCCGTGTAAAATGTCCTCTTGGGGTTGCCGTACAGCCATCTGCGTGACGTCATTGGTAAGCGTAAAGGACCCCGGGCTGATCTCGTAGACCGTGCACATCTGGTACCCTACACCGCTGCGTTTAGAGACAGCAAAACAGTGACAGGAAATTAATGAGGAAAAATGTAAAAAATGCCCTAAAGAAATATCTCAGAATGTCCCTTAAATCCATCGACAAGGGGCCAAATGTTCCCGCAAGATTCATTTAAAAAAAGATACGAATTAAAAAAAGATATTTACTGGTTAGCAAATGTTTCTAATAGTCTTATTAAAGTACCTTACCTTTATTTTAGTACATGTTTACTTTATGCATAATTATAGTTTTTTTAAGTTATTGGGAATTATCTAAAAATATCCCCAATATTTTAGACAGTAAAAAGTTTCCCTTTAAATATATATTTTTAATTGCCACACTGATCAAACTATGTCAAACATCTCTTAAAAACTCACTTTAATATCATTTTGCTGTTAAACCGCGTCCCCAATTGACTTCAATTCATCAAAAGATGTCTTTGTTAAAAAAACTGAGAACTCTGCAGGAATTCAATTTAACACAGGGCGAGTAAATGATCAACAAGTTATTATTTTTGTGGTGAATAATACATTTATAATTGTATCATTCAGCCAACGTGTCTAACCTGATATCGTCTTGTTGGAGTCCATGTTGGAGACCCTCTGGATGGCCGAGGCGGGGCGGCTGGACCCGGATCCCCTGAGCAGGTGATCAGCTGTGGACACATAACAACAAATACAAAAATAAAATACATTGAGAGGAAGAAGTGTATTTAAAAATAGACCCACTGTATTACAATATATAACGTAAAAAAACGTGTAAAATATGAATAATACAATATAAATAGAAGTGTATTAATATGATGATAGTCAGGCTTTTTAAAGTAAAATGTACAGTGTAATCAATGTATAATATTGTAATAAACATGGTAGTACAATGTGGACATTTTATTTTAAATTCTTATGTTTTTATAAATATTTGTATTCCATTTTATTAGACATTTTATTTTTAACTTATTTGTTAATTTAAATATATTGATTTAATTTTTTTGCACAATCTTATTTTTACTTCTAATTGTGATATACATGTAATCTTTTAAGTGCACAGTCATACTCAACATGCTTATTTGTAAATACATATATTTAATCTATGGTATCTTTTTATTGCAGTCTTACTTGAACTCTCTTGAATTCCCCCCAAAATGTAATATTCTAATTGTGCGTAATAATGCCACAGTGGTGTGAGTACTGCAGAGTTGTTTAACTAATGAATCATATTTAGTGTTTCGATAAGAGACTTCCTCTGAAAGGAAATAACCAGGTCAGTAAAGAAACACATTCCAGTGACGCTGAGCTCGGGGGAATACTGACGAAGGAGAGGCCAAATAAACCAATAAATGACGGAAAACTAAGAGGAACATCGGAGGCTATGGCCAAGTCTGCACGTTCACATTAAACACTTGAACTCGTCACTGTGCAGATGAACTGTGGGAAGAACTACAGCGGAGAATGGTGGATCATTGCTCCCCTCTTATCATCCACTCGGGTGTTTTGATAAACTGACACAGGAAACCTGCTCACGCCATCCTCCGGGGGAAACTAAATGTTTCTCATGAGGAGATGGGGGGTCCGATCCTGATCATTGTTAGTTTACTGAGGTGAAGCAGAGGAGTGGCTGATATGAAACCCTCTCAAACCAGTTTTAAAAGACAGGTTTCCTTTTTGAAAATCATACATTTCATCAATTAACATCAGAGGTGGGACGTAGTGGAGTACAAATACTTCGTTACTGTACTTAAGTACATGTTTCTGGTATCAGTACTTTACTCCACTACTTACACGACTTTTTACTTTGACTTCTTATATGTTGAACTCAAATACCTGAACTTTCTACTTCTTACATTTTGAACTCAAATACCTGTACTTTCTACTTCTCACATGTTGAACACAAATACCTGTACTTTCTACTTCTTACATGTTGAACACAAATACCTGTACTTTCTACTTCTTACATGTTGAACTAAATACCTGTACTTTCTACTTCTTACATGTGAACCCAAATACCTGTACTTTCTACTTCTTACATGTTGAACCAAATACCTGTACTTTCTACTTCTTACATGTTGAACTCAAATACCTGTACTTTCTACTTCTTACATGTTGAACTCAAATACCTGTACTTTCTACTTCTTACATGTTGAACAAAATACCTGTACTTTCTACTTCTTACATGTTGAACCCAATACCTGTACTTTCTACTTCTTACATGTTGAACACAAATACCTGTACTTTCTACTTCTTACATGTTGAACAAATACCTGTACTTTCTACTTCTTACATGTTGAACCCAAATACCTGTACTTTCTACTTCTTACATGTTGAACCCAAATACCTGTACTTTCTACTTCTTACATGTTGAACACAAATACCTGTACTTTCTACTTCTTACATGTTGAACAAATACCTGTACTTTCTACTTCTTACATGTTGAACTCAAATACCTGTACTTTCTACTTCTACATGTTGAACACAAATACCTGTACTTTCTACTTCTTACATGTTGAACTCAAATACCTGTACTTTCTACTTCTTACATGTTGAACTCAAATACCTGTACTTTCTACTTCTTACATGTTGAACACAAATACCTGTACTTTCTACTTCTCACATGTTGAACTCAAATACCTGTACTTTCTACTTCTTACATGTTGAACTCAAATACCTGTACTTTCTACTTCTCACATGTTGAACTCAAATACCTGTACTTTCTACTTCTTACATGTTGAACTCAAATACCTGTACTTTCTACTTCTCACATGTTGAACTCAAATACCTGTACTTTCTACTTCTTACATGTTGAACTCAAATACCTGTACTTTCTACTTCTTACATGTTGAATACAAATACCTGTACTTTCTACTTCTCACATGTTGAACTCAAATACCTGTACTTTCTACTTCTTACATGTTGAACCCAAACACCTATACTTTCTACTTCTTACATGTTGAACACAAATACCTGTACTTTCTACTTCTTACATGTTGAACCCAAATACCTATACTTTCTACTTCTTACATGTTGAACACAAATACCTGTACTTTCTACTTCTTACATGTTGAACCCAAATACCTGTACTTTCTACTTCTTACATGTTGAACTCAAATACCTATACTTTCTACTTCTTACATGTTGAACACAAATACCTGTACTTTCTACTTCACATGTTGAACTCAAATACCTGTACTTTCTACTTCTCACATGTTGAACACAAATACCTGTACTTTCTACTTCTTACATGTTGAACCCAAATACCTGTACTTTCTACTTCTTACATGTTGAACTCAAATACCTGTACTTTCTACTTCTTACATGTTGAACTCAAATACCTGTACTTTCTACTTCTCACATGTTGAACTCAAATACCTGTACTTTCTACTTCTTACATGTTGAACTCAAATACCTGTACTTTCTACTTCTTACATGTTGAACTCAAATACCTGTACTTTCTACTTCTTACATGTTGAACTCAAATACCTGTACTTTCTACTTCTCACATGTTGAACTCAAATACCTGTACTTTTCTACTTCTTACATGTTGAACTCAAATACCTGTACTTTCTACTTCTCACATGTTGAACTCAAATACCTGTACTTTCTACTTCTTACATGTTGAACTCAAATACCTGTACTTTCTACTTCTTACATGTTGAACTCAAATACCTGTACTTTCTACTTCTTACATGTTGAACTCAAATACCTGTACTTTCTACTTCTCACATGTTGAACTCAAATACCTGTACTTTCTACTTCTTACATGTTGAACTCAAATACCTGTACTTTCTACTTCTTACATGTTGAACTCAAATACCTGTACTTTCTACTTCTTACATGTTGAACTCAAATACCTGTACTTTCTACTTCTCACATGTTGAACTCAAATACCTGTACTTTCTACTCTTACATGTTGAACTCAAATACCTGTACTTTCTACTTCTCACATGTTGAACTCAAATACCTGTACTTTCTACTTCTTACATGTTGAACTCAAACACCTGTACTTTCTACTTCTCACATGTTGAACCCAAATACCTGTACTTTCTACTTCTTACATGTTGAACTCAAATACCTGTACTTTCTACTTCTTACATGTTGAACACAAATACCTGTACTTTCTACTTCTTACATGTTGAACCCAAATACCTGTACTTTCTACTTCTTACATGTTGAACTCAAATACCTGTACTTTCTTTTTTTTAATGTGAACACAAATACCTGTACTTTCTACTTCTCACATGTTGAACTCAAATACCTGTACTTTCTACTTCTTACATGTTGAACTCAAATACCTGTACTTTCTACTTCTCACATGTTGAACTCAAATACCTGTACTTTCTACTTCTTACATGTTGAACTCAAATACCTGTACTTTCTACTTCTTACATGTTGAACTCAAATACCTGTACTTTCTACTTCTTACATGTTGAACTCAAATACCTGTACTTTCTACTTCTCACATGTTGAACTCAAATACCTGTACTTTCTACTTCTTACATGTTGAACTCAAATACCTGTACTTTCTACTTCTCACATGTTGAACTCAAATACCTGTACTTTCTACTTCTTACATGTTGAACTCAAATACCTGTACTTTCTACTTCTCACATGTTGAACTCAAATACCTGTACTTTCTACTTCTTACATGTTGAACACAAATACCTGTACTTTCTACTTCTTACATGTTGAACCCAAATACCTGTACTTTCTACTTCTTACATGTTGAACTCAAATACCTGTACTTTCTACTTCTTACATGTTGAACCCAAATACCTGTACTTTCTACTTCTTACATGTTGAACTCAAATACCTGTACTTTCTACTTCTCACATGTTGAACCCAAATACCTGTACTTTCTACTTCTTACATGTTGAACTCAAATACCTGTACTTTCTACTTCTCACATGTTGAACTCAAATACCTGTACTTTCTACTTCTTACATGTTGAACTCAAATACCTGTACTTTCTACTTCTCACATGTTGAACTCAAATACCTGTACTTTCTACTTCTTACATGTTGAACACAAATACCTGTACTTTCTACTTCTTACATGTTGAACTCAAATACCTGTACTTTCTACTTCTTACATGTTGAACCCAAATACCTGTACTTTCTACTTCTTACATGTTGAACACAAATACCTGTACTTTCTACTTCTCACATGTTGAACTCAAATACCTGTACTTTCTACTTCTTACATGTTGAACTCAAATACCTGTACTTTCTACTTCTTACATGTTGAACTCAAATACCTGTACTTTCTACTTCTTACATGTTGAACCCAAATACCTGTACTTTCTACTTCTTACATGTTGAACACAAATACCTGTACTTTCTACTTTCACATGTTGAACTCAAATACCTGTACTTTCTACTTCTCACATGTTGAACTAAATACCTGTACTTTCTACTTCTTACATGTTGAACCCAAATACCTGTACTTTCTACTTCTCACATGTTGAACTCAAATACCTGTACTTTCTACTTCTTCATGTTGAACTCAAATACCTGTACTTTCTACTTCTTACATGTTGAACCCAAATACCTGTACTTTCTACTTCTCTCATGTTGAACTCAAATACCTGTACTTTCTACTTCTTACATGTTGAACTCAAATACCTGTACTTTCTACTTCTCTCATTTTCCAAACAGCTGGTTCCTTTAGTCTGAATGTGTGTTTGGTGCGTGATCATTATTCTTTAGAGTCATTGCGTGCCTATTGATTTGAACACGATCCGTGTATCCATCATTTCCTGGTCTTCTCTAAAGAAGAGGGACCAATGGAAACGTTGTCATGTTGCCGTTGTTCAGCATGGAAACATTCATTAGCTAACAATGACATTATTGTTCTATTGATATAAAGGGAGGTCAGGTACTCTTTAAAGCAGCTGCTAGTTATGGGTACTTTTTACTGAAGTACATTTCAAAGCCTCTTTACTTTGACTTGAGTAAAGAAGTTTAGTCAGTACTTCTACTTTCACCAGAGTATTTTTAAACACGAGTATCTGTACTTCTACTTGAGTAAAGGTTGGAGTACTTTTGACATCTCTGATTATCATAGCCGCAAACTGGAAGAACGTAAAATTACTGTTGAATTTTAACATTTACGACGGTCTTTGAACAGATCGTGGAGGACGAATGGCAGGACACCATTTCAGTTTGTGGCATTTCATTTCCTAGAAGATTTTGTTCCATTTACGTCAGCAAAACGCACTACTTTTGTTAAGCAATTTAAGATAAGGTAAGATTAGATGGACCTTAATTTATCCCTGTGGGGAAATTCAGGAGTTTAAAGCAGTAACAGAGTGAGAGTGAAGAGGGTAGTAAGATCTAAATAACATTATATAAGTAACTGTTAAAAGGAGATATCACAACAAGATAAAACGTTGGTAATTTAAATGAACATATATACATACATGCTTTGGGTTATTAAATATTTACATGTATGTGTGAAGATGCGAGTGCAGGTACAATCAGGGCAGGTTTCTATGTATGTCCAGTAGGGTGGTCCTTCGTGCCATGTACATTTTCAAATTAATTTATTTTAAGCTCCAACCACCGGAATTTGTTATGAGAGTCAAGAAAACTCTCCTGGTGAATGTTTTCCTCAATCTGACAACATGTACCCCTCCCTCATGGACCTGGGCTGCCACACCAGCAGCCACGGTGCTGCCACTGAGGCTACACTTCCAGGTTGGTGAGGGGGGGTACATGTTGTCAGATTGAGGAAAACATTCACCAGGAGAGTTTTCTTGACTAATAGAATGAATTCTGGGGGTTGGAGCTTAGACTTTCCCACTTTCAATTTGAAGGACCACCCTAATGTCCAGTACGCGTTACTTTTATTGGGTTACATGGTTAACCCTTGGTTGTGCAGTCTAATGGCTTCAGGCACAGAGGACTGTCCGAAGCGCTGTGCCGAGGAGGGACGAGTCTGAGGCTGAACGTACTCCTCACAATTTGAAATTCTTAAATGAATATCATTTTGATTTAGTCTATCGTAAAAGAAAAAAAACTCATTTTGATTCATTTTCACTCCAGCTAAAATGTTATTATCACATTGTATGTTCTATATTATTTACATAACATAGGTGGTATGGTAGGAATTTTGTTACTAATCTTGTTGACATACCCAAATCTGCTCCTTTTGAATCTAAAGGCCATAAATTTCTGTAAAACACACAGCATGTAGACCGTTTTCCCCAACATCTGTAACTCTTGTTTGCACTTGGGAAAAGGTTTTATAAGTAGATTGAATGTTATGCTTCTTTAAATGAATCTATGGCATTAAAACTGATCTACTGCGCAGTGTCGCTTTTGTGTTCTTAAGCTATACATTGCAAAAGAAAAGTGGCGAGAGTTTCTGGAAGGTCTCAGTTTCAGAGGGTTAGCAGTACTATGTTTCTGCATGTGTAAAATTAATATATAGTAATAAAATAAGAGTTATTTATCCATAGTGTGGGACTAGTGTGGTGTGTTCCTCACCCGGCATGCTGATGTCCGTTGTAGCTCGGCCTCTTGTCGCTCAGCGGCTTGGCAGCTGACATCGAGCCAGGTAAGGAGTGTCTCTGGAATGGCAAACAACATAACAAATATTAACAAACTAGGAACAAATATTATTAGAACAATTATACAACAATGTAGTAATACATATTATGGAGTGTCTCGAAAAAATATATATACATACACATATATATAAATAATAAAATGACAAAGAAATATTAGAAATATCTGGAAGAATACCCGATGTATTAACCGAGTGTCTCTAA